>NC_084623.1:26655382-26760382 GCF_033978795.1 Nerophis ophidion | reverse complement strand
GTCTGCCGACATGCAAGGAGAGTAGTAGATTTAAAAAAAAAAAAAAAGCTTTTATAATTGTAAAAGACAACGTTTTATCAACTGATTGCAATAATGTAAATTTGTTTTAACTATTAAATGAACCAAAAATATGACTTATTTTATCTTTGGGAAAATATTGGACACGGTGTGTTGTCAAGCTTATGAGATGCAATTCATGTGTAAGCCCCTGTGACACTGTTGTTCTTTATTTTTATTTTTATAAATGTCTAATGATAATGTCAATGAGGGATTTTTAATCACTGCTATGTTGAAATTATAACTAATATTGATACTGTTGTTGATGATATTCATTTTTGTTTCACTAATTTTTTTGGTTTGTTCTGTGTCGTGTTTGTGTCTCCTCAATTGCTCTGTTTATTGCAGTTCTGAGTGTTGCTGGGTCAGGTTTGGTTTTGGAATTGGATTGCATTGTTATGGTATTGCTGTGTATTATTTTTTAAATGAGAATCGATTCTGAATCGCACAACATATTCGATTCGTATTCGAATTGATTTTTTTACACACCCCTTATATATATATATATATATATATATATATATATATATATATATATATATATATATATATACATATATATTTATATTTATGTGCAGTAAATGATCGAGTTCTCCATGGTGAATGCTGTGTGGTGCATGACAAAACCTCATTTAAATAAGGCGGGCTCTAGCAGTAACGAATAGCATGTGCTATGTTGAGACGCAGTGTTTTGGCAGTTCTGATGACTGGCATATATTCTGCATATTCATGAAGACAAACCATGCTACATGGATTGCGCTTTTTAATTCTAAGAGACTCAGTTCTCAGTGTGCATGTTTAGTAAATCGCGACCATAGTGTACAGTAAGTACCTGTACTATAAATTATGTACATTTAGTATATAGAATGTGCACGCAGTATATAGCATGTATATTAGGGATGTGGGAAAAAATCGATTCAAATATGAATCGAATAGTTTACGTTGTGCGATTCAGAATCGATTCTCTTTTTTTTTTAAATCGTTGTTTTTTTTTTTAATCAATCCAACCAACCACTACACAGCAATATCATAGCAATGCAATCCAATTCCAAAACCAAACCTGACCCAGCAAAACTCAGAACTGCAATAAACAGAGCAATTGAGAGGAGACAAACACGACACAGAACAAACCAAAAGTAATGAAACAAAAATGAATATTATCAACAACAGTATCAATATTAGTTATAATTTCAGCATAGCAGTGATTAAAAATCCCCCATTGTCATTATCATTAGACATTTATAAAAATAATAAAAAAGAACAATAGTGTCACAGTGGCTTACACTTGCATCGCATCTCATAAGCTTGAAAACACAGTGTCCAATGTTTTCACAAAGATAAGTAAGTCATATTTTTGGTTTGTTTAATAGTTAAAACAAATTTACATTATTGCAATCAGTTAATAAAACATAGTCCTTTACAATTATAAAAGCTTTTTTTTTTTTTTAAATCTACTACTCTGCTAGCATGTCAGCAGACTGGGGTAGATCCTGCTGAAATCCTATGTATTGAATGAATACAGAATCGTTCTGAATCAGAAAAATATCGTTTTTGAATCGAGAATCTAATCGAATCAAAAAAATCGATATATTATCGAATCGTGACCCCAATAATCGATATTGAATCGAATCGTGGGACACCCAAAGATTCACAGCCCTAATGTATATGCAGCATATGGTATGCACATGAAGTACAGATAATATGTACATGTAGTATATAGTATGTTCACGTAGTATATACCATCGTATATGTATATGAAGTATGTACTACATGCACATGTAGTATATAGTATGTACTTTAAGGGTATCCCTTCAGTCTTAAAACATTAGCAAAAATGCATACATTATACAACTATTGTAATGTTTATCCATCCATCAATCAATTTTTTTAAATGTATATCATTCCATGTTTTTTATTTATGCAGTATTTTTTTATCTTTAACATTTTCATATAAAGGTGCTATATGTAAAACTATGGCCAGAAATGGTGCTGCAATCATGGTCAAAATTCTGTAGTCCCCTCCCCCTCTACCTGACGGAGGTTGCCTGATACGCAGCTGAATCAAGCTCAATCGACTGGGCTACTCCAAGGAACTTCAAACTTCCACTGCCTCTTACTAGGGATTGAGGTGCTGGGACCAAAATAACTGAATAGACAAGTGTTTTGTTAACAACAAATCTCTAACCGACACATTTTACACAGAAATTAGTCTATTTTCAGGAAGAAGTATGTCATGCCTGTGTACCATATCACAACAACAATCATATATTTATTGTCAGTACTATCAGAAATCTAATACTAAAATTAACTACAATAAACGCCAGCAATGGTTATACTGGTGAAAAAATAAGTAGAGCATGCTTAGCAGCCTAATATATGCCCAAAACTAAAGAAAAGTAATTTTATCAAGGTATGCCTATAGGCCAGTGGTCCCCAACCTTGTTGTATCCGCGGACCGGTTAATGCTTAATAATTTTTCCCTCGGCCCGGGGTGGGTTTTGGAATTGGATTGCATTGTTATGGTATTGCTGTGTATTATTTTTTAAATGAGAATCGATTCTGAATCGCACAACATATTCGATTTTTGTGGTTGGTGCACTATTTGTAAGTGTATATTGTGTTTTTTATGTTGATTTAATAAAAAAAAAAAAAAAGTTTTTTTTGTTTGTTTTTTTTAATAAAAAATTCTTCTGCGGCCCGGTTGGGGACCACTGCTATAGGCTACTGTTTCAAATGTTTCAGATTGCCATATAACTTGGTACATGTCGTCCACAATATACAAACACAAATTAGGAATTATTTAATCATGTGATTTAGCTGTCTACCTAAGTTTTGCATCGCCATGTCAGCTGTGCTAATGTTGGAACCCATTTCCTCAGTATATCAACTGAGAACGAAATAGGCACTGACACTACCCATATACACAGAGATTTTATTTGTCAAATATATTTTGCCACGTCAGTTTGAATACACACCGACATACAGGCTAACGGGCATATATTTCTTCTGTTAGCCTGTATGTCGATATGTCATTGACCGGCCTAGCATGCAAAGCATTACACTTGGAGCAAAACACCATCACATTCGTTAAACAAACATACTAGCTTTGTTAGAAAAGATCACAGACTGTATTGGACGATGTAGTTTACATACGAAATGTCCATTTCCATTTATTATAAGTAATAAGAAAACGCCTTACTTACCTACTAACAAGGAGGAAATGAGCAATTTTGGTGTCAGATGAAAAAATATTCTACGCCTTCAATCGTCTCCATCTTTCAAAGGCATCCTTGATAAAAATCCTCGTTTTGTTCCTGGCTTTGTCATGAATGAGTTGAGAATCGTAACGACGCCTTTTAGATTTACTAAGGTCCGACATGTTTAGTATCTTTACCAGTGGCAGTAGCTAGACGAAGATGGCCGTGCATAACTAGCAACCTGGATGTGACACACTCACCGACTCAAATGGTGGAGGGCGGGGCATCGAAATGAAAATAACAAGATTTCGGGACTGTAAATTTAATTTTGAATTGAGCATATCCCGGCTGAACTACTGTTATCAGTTATAGAGGTATTTGAAAAGAACATGATTTATTAATGCCTTTTGACGTATCCATCCATCCATTTTGTACCGCTTATTCCCTTTTGGGGTCGCGGGGGCGCTGGCGCCTATCTCAGCTACAATTGGGCGGAAGGCGGGGTACACCCTGGAGAAGTCGCCATCAGGGCCATTTAATAAAGACTGGGCATGGAATTATTACATAAGGCACTTTTAATTGTAATCATTATTAAAGAAGAATATATGATTTTTTATATATATATATATATAATAAATTATCTTCAATCTTTCAGTGAAGGTGGACAGGAGCATAGTCATTTGACACACCTGCAGTAACGCTCATATTAGTGGGACTAATTGCAGCAAGAAGATAATATATTTGCCATTGTGATTTTTTTGTTCATGAATTGTAAACGAAAGGAAAATATTTCTTTGTGTAACCATGGGTAGCAACTGAAGAAGTGATGTGTGTAGAAATATGACAAATATTGCAGAAACATACCAATAGCGTTGTAAAGAGGTTCTCCTGTCTCTTTGTCCCAAACCACTGTTGTCTCTCTCTGATTCGCCACGCCCACCGCTGATAAAATAGTGGTATAAAAAGAATTATTATTGTCCCAAGATCCATCAATGTATCCATTTTCTACTGACTGTCCCTTTCAGGATCACTGGGGGTGCTGGCTCTCAGCTGTCCAAAGATCATTATGATTTATATTAGGGGTGTCCCAATACTACTTTTTCCATTTCCGATACCAGTAATACAGCCTTGACATTTGGCAAATACCATTATCAATGCGATACAATATCAGTAAAAATATATATATGTATGTTTTACTTGTGTTTAATGTTAGAAAAGGCTTGATCAGGTGATATGTTAGCAGGTATGCATTGATTTCAGTTTGTCCTTGGTGTGTTGCCTTAGTCAGGAAGTATTTTGTTGGCATTACTTTAATGTGCCAGTCTTGCATTTTGTTGAACCATACAAAGCGTTTATACTCTTAAGTATTGCACTCAATACACACCAGCTGTTTATTGTAACATGCATCTAAATTGAGTTTTGATGACCGGAATTGGAGGTGATGAAATCGCCATGTAAAATCGCTAATGCTAATCAGTAGCATGTATATCGCATAGTCAATATATATTAGCATTGAGCTGGTAGTTTGTTTTGATACATTTATTTTATGTTTTCACAGAGAGGTTATAAGGTATTTCAAATTGACAATACATTTCTGCATCTTCACATTTACAGTGTTTTAAAGGAAAGTCTCTAAAGAAGCTGTTAAATGGAGCTATCTTGTTATCTGTCTGCTAAGCTAGCAAGATAGATAGGTAAGTTAAAGTTAAAGTACCAATGATTGTCACACACACACACTAGATGTGGCGAAATTATTCTCCGCATATGACCCATCCCCCTTGATCACCACCTGGGAGGTGAGGGGAGCAGTGAGAAGCAGCGGTGGCCGCGCCCGAGATTCATTTATGGTGATTTAACCCCCAATCCCTACCCTTGATGCTGAGTGCCAAGCAGGGAGGTAATGGGTCCCATTTTTATAGTCTCTAGTATGACTCGGCCGGGGTTTGAACTCACAACCTACCAATCTCAGGGCGGACACTCTAACCACTAGGCCATTGAAGATAGACAGATAGATAGAAATTCACACGTAAGAAAAATTTAAATGAGATGTTAGCAGGAGCGGAACAGACTTCTACTATCAAAGTTTTTATATCAGACATTTTAGATGCAGATCGAAATAATCAATATTTAATTTTGGACACCCCTAATTAAATTATTATTATTCTCATTATCATTATTATCATTATCATTATTATTATTACTATTATTGTGATAGCTCACCTTTAATTTTGCTGATGTCAATGTTGAGCTGGTGAAGCTTTTCAAACGTCCTGTCCATACATTCATAGACTGACTGTATAATCTCCTTTGGATCCTCCTCGACCCACCTGGAGCACACAAGAGGCCTTTATACACCAAAAGTTTAGGAACGTTCCTGTAACCTTTAGTTCCTAAAACTAAATGTTCCTGAAAAAGTGTGTGGTTTGTGTTTCCACTGCATTTCCTAGTTCAGAGTCGTTTATACCAGTGGTTCTCAAACTTTTTTCAGTGATGTACCCCCTGTGAACATTTTTTTTAATTCAAGTACCCCCTAATCAGAGCAAAGCATTTTTGGTTGAAAAAAAGATATAAAGAAGTAAAATACACCAGTTTCTGATTTATTAAATTGTATAACAGTGCAAAATATTGCTCATTTGTAGTGGTCTTTCTTAAACGTTTTGGAAAAAAAGATATAAAAATAACTAAAAAGTTGTTGAAAAATATACAAGTGATTCAAGTATAAATACAAATGTATACACATAGAAGTCATCCTCAACTTAAAGTGCCCTCTTTGGGGATTACAATAGAGATCCATCTGGATTCATGAACTTAATTCTAAACATTTCTTCACAAAAAAAAAAAAATTAACATCAATATTTATCGAACATGTCCACAAAAATCTAGCTGTCAACACTGAATATAAACATGTTGCATTTCTTTTCACAGTTTATGAACTTACATTCATATTTTGTTGAAGTATTATTCAATAAATATATTTATAAAGGATTTTTGAATTGTTGCTATTTTTAGAATATTTAGAAAACATCTCACATACCCCTTGGCATACCTTCAAGTACCCCCAGGGGTACGTGTACCCCCATTTGAGAACCACTGGTTTATACAAATCAGGCTGATGATGTATGAATGAGTGGTACAGTATATTTCTACACTGATAACATGTAAATAAAGAGACAATATAAGGTCATATTTATTTTACTAAAGTGACTGTAAATTGTACATATTTTCTAGTACATGCTCTAGTATTTTCTCTCTGCATCAAACACACATGCACACATGGACATCAACTATGGTTCTAGTACAAGAACAGTACCATTAAAAATTAGCTAGACAATAATTCAAGTTGCTCACCATTTGAGTGTTGTTTCACTGAATAATGTACTGAAGTAATTATTTGCACAAACACGTTTTGCTTTTACTTGAGTTGAAAGTAACGGTACTCTATCTCGAGTACAATTTCTGGCTACTTTGCATACAACAGAACGTCTTCAGTCCTTCCTCCACTATTACTTTACTTACATTGAAAAATCGCACCTCAGAACTTAACCTGTAGGATACAGTAAAGAACTTGTATAATCAGGAAAGTGAAGTGAATTATATTTATATAGCGGTTTTCTCTAAAGTGAATTATATTTATACAGCGGTTTTCTCTAGTGACTCAGAGCACTTTACATAATGAAACCCATTATCTAAGTTACACTTTTTTTAAACCAGTGTGGGTGGCACTGGTGAGCAAGTTGGTGAAGTTTCTTGCCCAAGGACACAAGTAGGATGGCAGAAGCGGGGATCAAACCTAGAACCCTCAGTGCCACGATTATGATTAATTATTAATGTTACCATAGATGACACAACTTCTTAATATACAAATGTGATATTTTTTTGTCAATTTATTTGAATTAATACGTAAATAATGGATTATAATTGTAGACACAAATATTATATTTGTCTGTAGAAGTTAGTAAATGAGAAGAATGCATAATACATTCTTAGCTATATTTAACTGCTTATCATTCTTACATTGTTTGTATGGAGCTGTGGACATCAAAGCAGTATTTTTAAAGAAACAAAGACATGAAGATGAGAGGGCTTTCTAACTTTAACGTGAAAATAGAGCTCCTCTCAACGAGCAGCTTGTGTGCTGCTGTAGCCTTCCCCCAATTTAAAAGGCTCCCTCTCTTGCTTGTGACCCTAAAATAAGCTTTTGTATTTATAAGCAAATGCTTACAGTTCCATACAGCATACTTTGCATTGTGGGATATTATGGTGTAAACTATGTTCTAACTTATGGTATTCTGGAAGCAACAAAACTCACCCTTCCTTAGGAAAGCTCTGCTCGATTTCGACTTGGTGCTGACTAATCAGTTGGGCCGTCTTGGCGTTGAACACCTGAGGGAAACATGTTTATTCAATCGTTTGTGAGCATGTGCAGAGTTGTTCGCACTATTAGTGCACTTGTGTATCAGAAAGTCAAATGCTGTGCAAATTCAGATTAGAGATTTTTGAATAATGGTGAATTATTGTGTTTTAAAACCTTCACACAATGTAGTATTCAAATTATTATTCAGCTCTTTTTTCGTCCGCCTTCTCCTCCCATGCTTTTCCCATGTTCGGCTCATTCATGACACACATGCTACCATAACTAAATTGCCAAATTTCCAGAAATTCCTTATTTTCCGGGACTTTCATTTCATTTAAATTTTATGGAATTTTTTAAACATCCCTTTTCCACATTTTCCATCCAATTCAAACCATCCCATTCATCCTGGACATTCAAACTAACAACTTCCAAATATTCCTGTTTTTCCATGAATTCCCACTTTTCTATAGCAGTGTTTATAACTGTTGTTGTTTTTTTTTATTACTTTTACCACATTTTTCAACCAATTTCAGTCATTCCACCATCAAAATATTTCATTTATTCAGGATACTCAGGATCTCAATTAAAAAATCATAATAAAAATGCTTAAAATTGTTACAAAAACAAATTCTGATCAAAGTCCTTCTTTATGATGGCATAAAGAAGACATTTTTGCAAGGGGTTACCGTCACAAAAAAGGCATAAAGTTGTAAGACAAAATAACAAACTTTTTATGTATACCAAGATCTGAATTCAGGACCAAAAATGTTAAATGATCACCTAATATTAAGGTTTTATTTTTTAGCAATACACTGAGTGACAATTATGAAAATGAGTTGTGGGCCCCTAGGCAGCACTTTGGACCCCCTTGGTTAAAGGTCAAGTATGAAAGCAGCTCAATAGTCTGGTAGTGAGTATGACAACAACAAGCTTGTTTAAACTTTAACTTCTCTATCATGATTGAATCTTCCATATGACTCACTTTCATTATTTCACACTCTGGATTGTATTCAATTTCCAGCATACTATTCAAGAAGCTAAATTTATATTTTCTTTTGATCAAACACAAAACCCAGATGTGTTTCCAACAATCCACATACAAAAGAGTTACTTGTTAACTAGTGATAGCTTGCTAGTTATCCTGCCTGTAAAACAGTCACTATAGACAAACAGGACTCTAAATAACAATGTAAGTCTAACATATCAGCAAATATCTTCATGTACTCTACAACTATTACTATTATTCCTGTTCAATGATTTTAAAGTAAAATATCCACCTATATTGTGCACTCTATATGGTATATATTACACCCCAAAATATAATTCAAATAAGCTAAAAACTAAAATATTTGACTTTCAAACCATTTTTAAAAGTAAATAAAACATATAAATGAAGATATACAGTTCAGTGCATAACAGTTCAGTATTACAAATACATGTATAGTTATTAGAAGTGCATTGCTTTCGTCCTCTCCAAGGTTCTCATAGTCATCATTGTCACCGACGTCCCACTGGGTGTAAGTTTTCCTTGCCCTTATGTGGGCCTACCGAGGATGTCGTAGTGGTTTGTGTTGTGGTTTGTGCAGCCCTTTGAGACACTAGTGATTTAGGGCTATATAAGTAAACATTGATTGATTGATTGATTGAATTGAAGTGTGAAGTGAATTATATCTATATAGCGCTTTTCTCTAGTGACTCAAAGCGCTTTACATTAGAAACATGGGGATGGTGTGGCGAAGTTGGGACAGTGGCCGTGCCAGCAATCTGAGGGTTTCTGGTTCAATTCCCACCTTCTACCATCCTAGTCATGTCCGTTGTGTCCTTGAGCAAGACACTTCACCCTTGCTCCTGATGGGTCCTGGTTAGCGCCTTGCATGGCAGTTCCCACCATCAGTGTGTTAATGGGTAAATGTGGAAATAGTGTCAAAGTGCTTTGAGTTCCTTTAAAAGGTAGAAAAGTGCTATACAAGTACAACCCATTTACTTTGTGGAACCCAATATCTAAGTTACATTTTTACACCAGTGGGAGCAGGTGGATAAAGTGTCTTGTCCAAGGACACAACGGCAGTGACCTGGAACCCTCAAGTTGCTGGCACGGCCACTCTACCAACCGAGCTATACCGTACTGTGTGTATTATTGTGTTATTTTTTAAACAAAAAATTAACAAATCATGACTCAAAATATATTTAAAAACAAATGTTTTGATGTTGATTTAAATATATTTATTTTAAGTTACGCAATTATGTATTCTTTTAAATGAGTTGTTCAAAGTATTATTTACTAATTCATAATTAATTGATTACATTTTTGAATTAATTCATATTTTAACTTAACAAATTACAAGTAGTTGTTGCATTCCACTTAAAGGCCTACTGAAAGCCACTACTACCGACCACGCAGTCTGATAGTTTATATATCAATGATAAAATCTTAACATTGCAACACATGCCAATACGGCCGGTTTAGTTGACTAAATTGCAATTTTAAATTTCGCGCGGAAGAATCATGCTAAAACGTTGCGGTATGATGACGCGTGCGCGTGACGTCACGCATTGTAGAGGACATTTTGTTCCAGCACCGTTCACAGCTATAAGTCGTCTCTTTTCATCGCATAATTCCACAGTATTATGGACATCTGTGTTGCTGAATCTTTTGCAATTTGTTCAATGAATAATGGAGACGTCAAAGAAGAAAGCTGTAGTTGGGAAGCGGTGTATTGCGGCCGCCTTTAGCAACACAAACATAGCCGGTGTTTCATTGTTTAAATTCCCAAAAGATGACGGTGAAGCTTTACAATGGAACAGAGCGGTCAAGCGAACACGGTTGGATTGGAACACACACAAAGTACAGTGTATTATGCAGCGATCATTTCGAAAGATCGTGTTTCGAAGAGGGTCCCTTGCGAAGGGCAGAGATGGGCATCGCCACGACCCGTTGACTGGTGCTGAAGAAAGATGCGGGGCAGACCTTCAGGTTGTAGAGGTACGACCATATAATCTCACTAAAACACTAGTAACACAATAAGCAGATAAGGGATTTTCCAGAATTACCCTAGTAAATTTGTCTAATAACATCTGAAACGTTCCCACTGTATAGTCTTTTTTCTTCTAGTCCTTCACTCTCACTTTCTTCATCCACAAATCTTTCATCTTCGCTCAAATTAATGGGGAAATCATCACTTTCTCGGTCCGAATCACTCTCGCTGCTGATGGCCATAAATCTAAACAATGTTCAGATGTGAGAAGCTCTACAACCCATGACGTCACGCGCATATTTTCTGCTACTTCCGGTACAGGCAAGGCTTTTTTATTAGCGACCAAAAGTTGCGAACTTTATCGTCGATGTTCTCTACAAAATCCTTTCAGCAAAAATATGGCAATATTGCAAAATGATCAAGTTTGACACAAAGAATGGACCTGCTATCCCTGTTTAAATAAGAAAATCTCATTTCAGTAGGCCTTTAAATAATCAAACTATTGTAAATCACATTTTTATTATATGTGTAAATTGTGTCAAGACTTATTGTATACAGTTTAGTATATGCATGGACACATTGTGCACACTAAATTGTATACTGTGTATTGCATTAAAAACTTGCAATTTATTTTTTTCTAGTCGTTTAATATGAATGTTTTTGCACATGTGTACAGACTCGATTCTGAACATGAGTAATATTTCTGTGTTTAATCTCTTTAATAAGCACTATGAAAGGAGTCTCTTAACTAAAGTGTATGATGCAGTGGTAACCTACAATGTAACATTAGTTCAATGTAACCTACAATGTAATATTAGTAATATTAGTTCAATGAGAGGCCTCACTGAAATAACACTGTGGTAATATTAATCTTAATATGGGTGTAGAAATAAGTGGTCAGGGTTATACAGTACAACTAAAAGTGTATTAATGTAAATATTGGAGTAAAAGTGGCCAGATTTACACAGTTTAACTTAGTGTAAGAGGTAAGGGTTAAAAAGAATCACACAGTTTAACTTAGTGAAAGAGGTGAGGGTTAAAAAAAAATCACACAGTTTAATTTAGTGTAAGAGGTAAGGGTTAAAAAAAAATTGAGTGTGCCATCTAATGGCCAATCGTTAAGTTGCCACGTCACTCACCAGGAACCTTGTCGAGCTTGTACCTTGGTCAATGGCACCTACGAGTGCGTCCATGGTTCTTTTTGCGTCTTGTTGGTGATTAAAAAACTATTTTTGAACCCATGAAATGTACTTTTTCTCGGGTCGAGTCTTGCTGGAAAGAGGGGGAGGCGGTGCTTACCGCGCACGTATGAGCAATCGGACTTGTTCAAACAATGCTGCCATTGGCTCGTCGCCGACAGGCGTCACCACGTTTTATCCAATCAGATTCGGGGCGGGATTTATCTCATTCATTGAAGACACCTACGTGGTGATTGGCGAGGCTAAAATTGTGGCACACACCCAAAGGAATTAAAAGGCAGGAAAATCCACACGCCGACATTTGGAAAGTGTTAAAAAAAGTGTTAAATAAAACGTTCTGCCCCGCTTGAACACATTGAGTTCCTAAGAGACTACACAAAACCTTTCAAATCAAATTTTATTAGTAAAGCCATTTTCAGGGCTTCACGGTGGCAGAGGGGTTAGTGCGTCTGCCTCACAATACGAAGTTCCTGCAGTCCTGGGTTCAAATCCAGGCTTGGGATCTTTCTGTGTGGAGTTTGCATGTTCTCCCCGTGAATGCGTGGGTTCCCTCCGGGTACTCCGGCTTCCTCCCACTTCCAAAGACATGCACCTGGGGATAGGTTGATTGGCAACACTAAATTGGCCCTAGTGTGTGAATGTTGTCTGTCTATCTGTGTTGGCCCTGCGATGAGGTGGCGACTTGTCCAGGGTGTACCCTGCCTTCCGCCCGATTGTAGCTGAGATAGGCGCCAGCGCCCCCCGCGACCCCGAAAGGGAATAAGCGGTAGAAAATGGATGGATGGATGGAAGCCATTTTCATTCATAAAGAAATGAGACAAAAAGGGTTTTACAAACTTAAAAACAATAACCCACACCAGTCACACACTCACACAAACATTCGTGCACACATGATGTTTGGAATAGTTCTTGCGTCAGGAAAAGGAAGCCATGTAAGTGTAGCACAAGTGCAGATATGAATACTGAGGGGTTCTTTATGTAACCTGCCAGGTCCACGTTTCGCCCGGGGCTCAAACCTGGCCCCTCTGAATAACATAGGAGCCCAAGGCATCGAGCTAAACGCCTGAGCTGTCAGCTCAAAGTCTAGTGCAAACTCTTAAGGCACAGGTGTCAAACGCAAGGGCCGGGGGCCAAATCTGGCCCGCCACATCATTTATATGGCCAGCCACATCTTTTTAAATTGGTCTGCTATACATCTTTTAAGTGGCATGTTAAAGGCTGGAAATAAAAAACACTTTCTGGCAAAATGTATTTGTTCTTTACATTTTGACAGAAAAATGTTGCACATGTTCTACACTTGAATATTGTCTGTTGTTCGAATAATTTTTATTGGTATTAAAAGTAAACTCTTAAATATGTGCTTGTATCTTGACTTGCGATTTCAAAGCAAGTTATTCATCAATCTGTAAAATATACAATACTCAAAAATCGTTGACAGTTGGCAAAATGAGTACCAAGGGTGTTATATCTTTATATTCAAATATATTCACTGTTACTGTACACGTGGCCCTCTGAGTGCAGCAATAATTACAATGTGGCCCTCTATACAAATGAGTTTGACATCCATGCCTTTAAAGGGGAATTGCACTTTTTTGAAATTTTACCTAACGTCCATAATAATTATGAAAGACATGACAATTGATTTTCTTTTTTTTAATGTATTCTAAATATTAAATATATGCGATCAAAAGTCTGCTTACAACATAGCCTATGGGAGTTGTTCAATTCTGCCAATAAAGCCTTTAAAAAACATTGCAACACCTCCATTAGGATAGATAGATAGATAGATAGATAGATAGATAGACAGACAGATAGATAGATAGATAGATAGATAGATAGATAGATGGATGGATGGATGGATGGATGGATGGATGGATGGATGGATGGATGGATGGATGGATGGATAGATAGATAGATAGATAGATAGATAGATAGATAGTACTTTATTGATTCCTTCAGGAAAATTAAAATTCCAGCAGCAGTGTACAGAGTTGAGATCAATTTAAATAAAATTAAAAAGTAAATAATGGGGGTTTAAATGAAAACAAAATAGAGAAATATTACAATAAGAATGAAAAAATAAAAAATAAATATTTATATTCATGATGTAAGTTTATATGTCATGTAGTAACAGGCACATTTATAATAACATGGAATATTTACATGTTTTGCTCATTTTAGGGACGCAGCACATTAATTTAAAAAACACATCACGTTTTCTTTTTTCTCGGTTTACTGATATCTGCTCACAGCAGACTTTATAAGAGCCAACAAACATAATAAAACATCACTTACTGTACAACGTCTGCCGTCATTGGTTATGCCGACAGGAGGGATGTTCATATATTCGCATTTAGGTGAAGAATGTCTCATAATCCTCGCGAAACAACGGTGTGGGAGGCAGTCAGGGGGTGTGGGGGATGGGGGGCAAGCGTCTTTTTCAATCAATCAATCAATCAATGTTTATTTATATAGCCCCAAATCACAAATGTCTCAAAGGACTGCACAAATCATTACGACTACAACATCCTCGGAAGAACCCACAAAAGGGCAAGGAAAACTCACACCCAGTGGGCAGGGAGAATTCACATCCAGTGGGACGCCAGTGACAATGCTGACTATGTGAAACCTTGGAGAGGACCTCAGATGTGGGCAACCCCCCCCCCCCCCCCCCTCTAGGGGACCGAAAGCAATGGATGTCGAGCGGGTCTAACATGATACTGTGAAAGTTCAATCCATAGTGGCTCCAAGACAGCAGCGAGAGTCCCGTCCACAGGAAACCATCTCAAGCGGATCAGCAGCGTAGAGATGTCCCCAACCGATACAGGCGAGCGGTCCATCCTGGGTCCCGACGAGCGGTCCATCCTGGGTCTCGACTCTGGACAGCCAGTACTTCATCCATGGTCATCGGACCGGACCCCCTCCACAAGGGAGGGGGGGACATAGGAGAAAGAAAAGAAGCGGCAGATCAACTGGTCTAAAAAGGAGGTCTATTTAAAGGCTAGAGTATACAGATGAGTTTTAACGTGAGACTTAAATGCTTCTACTGAGGTAGCATCTCGAACTGTTACCGGGAGGGCATTCCAGAGTACTGGAGCCCGAACGGAAAACGCTCTATAGCCCGGAGACTTTTGAACGCAGATTTCTTGCCGGGACATATGGTACAATACAATCGGCAAGATAGGCTGGAGCTAGACCGTGTAGTATTTTATACGTAAGTAGTAAAACCTTAAAGTCACATCTTAAGTGCACAGGAAGCCAGTGCAGGTGAGCCAGTACAGGCGTAATATGATCAAACTTTCTTGTTCTTGTCAAAAGTGTAGCAGCCGCATTTTGTACCAACTGTAATCTTTTAATGCTAGACATGGGGAGACCCGAAAATAATACGTTACAGTAATCGAGACGAGACGTAACAAACGCATGGATAATGATCTCGGCGTCTTTACTGGACAAAATGGAGCGAATTTTAGCGATATTACGGAGATGAAAGAAGGCCGTTTTAGTAACGCTTTTAATGTGTGACTCAAAGGAGAGAGTTGGGTCCGTTTTTTTGGGCATTAAGTTGCAAAAAGTTAGCGGACATCCATTGTTTAATTTCATTAAGACACGCTTCCAACTGACTACAGTCCGGCGTGTTGGTCAGCTTTAGGGGCATGTAGAGTTGGGTGTCATCAGCATAACAGTGAAAGCTAATACCGTATTTGCGTCCTCCTCACCAGTTCCAGGCGTTACAATGGCTGTCAAAGTGTCCCACCTTGTCAGATTATATCTTAAGACATCTACTGTCCAGGTGAGAGGCATGATTTATGATCTAAAATAAACTTCCAAGGAGCAGTGAAGCTAGAAAGCAGCAGACCACTCGACGTAAACGTAGGCTAGTGATAGTGATCACGTCGTCACGATAAATAGTTTGTCTGCGTTAGTGCTTATAACAATATCACTAGTATTTGGTTAATACTCAAGTCACAAAATGTATATGGAGTATTGTTTGGCGCTTTTTGAATCATTATTTATGGGATTTTATGACTGTAAGCAGACTTTTATTTACATTTATTCCAAATTTAGAATGCATTTTTTTAAAAGACATACGTCATGTCTTTAGGGGGAACTGCATTTTTGGGTGGAATTCTGCTTATTATTCACAATCATTATGAGACAAGAACACATGTTTTTGTTTTTTTTAGGATTCCAACAATGATTAAAAAAACGGATCTGAACAGAGGATGTCGTGGCTTGAGTAGCCCTTTAAGACACTTGTGATTAATGGCTATATAAATAAATCTTGATTGATTGACCATTGTAGCCTTCAAACTACACTAAAATAACTTCAAATCCCTCCATCTCTGTTTTATATTCACACTGCAAGTAAATATATGTATATAAAATGTAGAAACAAACATTCTTACAAATATGTAATATGTACAATATTTACCATATTTTGGTAATTTTAAGCAATGCGGGAACTTATTTCTTCAGCACATTTATTTATGTTTCCATAGCAGAGCACTTCCGACTTCCGGCAACAAATGTGTTTTCCTACTTCTGGAAATATATGTGTATGTGTTCATGGCACACTTGGTAATAAACAAAGACAACGATTTTTGGACAAATAAGGATTTATGACCCTATCTTTTTGAAGCTGAATACAGGGAGGGTGAACTACTGCTTATAGAAGCAAGCACAAAGAGAGAGGGAAACTTTGTAGCAGACGGAAGCCGAGACGGTTAGGTCGGCGTGACTTTGACGCTGTAAATGTAGAAATTGAAGTCAAGCTATGCCGACAGAAATGGCATGCTTATCCAAAATCAAACATAAAAAACCCCGGCTAGCTGGACCAAACAAACAACTCTCCTCGGAGTGAATCACTATAGTATTGATCATGATACATGCAACACATCATGCTTGCCGTAGCTAGTGTACAGCTAACGTAGTAGCATGCTGTCGCAAGGCGATGTGTTTCTATTCTAGAGAAAGGGTTTGTCAGTGTTCGCTCTTACAATAACAATGCTGGTACTGCTTGGTAATTATACAGGTTATGGAACGTAAATAAAGTGTTGTTGCCGGTTTTTGGATACATTTTTTAAAGTGATTTCGTAGCAGAATGGATTGCTTCCATTTGCTGCATTGCTAGCCACTGAGAACTAGCCAATTATTACAAGTTAGAATGCAAAAAAAAGAAACTTTTGTCGTCATGTGTTTCATAAAGGAGGTTGGACGATAAGCAAAATAAAAAATAAAAAGTGCAGTTCCTCTTTAAGGTGTCGGGAGTGATGTTTTCCAACATACTCTTGCACAGCCGCTGCGCCAGGCAAGCAGCTGTCAGTAAAAACATTCCTTGCGAACACAGTTGAGCCTTCTCTTCTTTCAGTCATACAGTCACCTTACATAATAATATACAAAAGCATAAAAATAGAACATCCGGCAGGCAGCCAACATTGATAAACGTTCCAAGTAAAATAAGTATGATATCCCTTACCCTCACAATGACCAAGGACTTCATGTATAAAGCTAGTTTACTCCCTTTTTCATAGCAAAAGTGAAATGTATCAAAACTGACGTTGACATAGAAAGGTGGGCCACCCACATTCGGACTTCGCCACATTTGATTTTAACGATGTGAAAAAGATCCATACAGGGACACAATTAATTATTTTGCCAATCTATTTATTCCTTCATATTGATAATATACGAATTTTGACACACCTTCTCATTTCAACACGTTTTCTTTATTTTCAAGACTTGTTACCTTGTAGGTTGTCATTGAAGGCATCAAAACTACAAACCCCGTTTCCATATGAGTTTGGAAATTGTGTTAGATGTAAAAATAAACGGAATACAATGATTTGCAAATCCTTTTCAACCCATATTCAATTGAATGCACTACAAAGACAAGATATTTGATGTTGAAACTCATAAACTTTGTTTTTTTTTCCAAATAATAATTAACTTAGAATTTCATGGCTGCAACACGTGCCAAAGTAGTTGGGAAAGGGCATGTTCACCACTGTGTTACATCACATTTTCTTTTAACAACACTCAATAAACGTTTGGGAGCCGAGGAAACAAATTGTTGAAGCTTTGAAAGTGGAATTCTTTCCCATTCTTGTTGTATGTAGAGCTTCAGTCGTTCAGCAGTCCGGGGTCTCCGCTGTCGTATTTTCCGCTTTATAATGCGCCACACATTTTCGATGGGAGACAGGTCTAGACTGCAGACGAGAAGGGAAAGTGCCCACACTCTTTTTTTACGAAGCCACGCTGTTGTAACACGTGCGGAATGTGGCTTGGCATTGTCTTGCTGAAATAAGCAGGGGTGTCCATGAAAAAGACGGCGCTTAGATGGCAGCAAATGTTGTTCCAAACCCTGTATGTACATTTCAGCATTAATGGTGCCTTCACAGATGTGTAAGTTACCCATGCCTTGGGCACTAATGCATCCCCATACCATCACAGATGCTGGCTTTTGAACTTTGCGTCGATAACAGTCCCCTTTGGTTTGGATGACAGAATGTCGAATATTTCCAAAAACAATTTGAAATGTGGACTTGTCAGACCACAGAACACTTTTCCACTCTGCATCAGTCCATCTTAGATGATCTCGGGCCCAGAGAAGCCGGCGGCGTTTCTGGATGTTGTTGAAAAATGGCTTTTGCTTTGCATAGTAGAGCTTTAACTTGCACTTACAGATGTAGCGACGAACTGTATCTAGTGACAGTGGTTTTCTGAAGTGTTACTGAGCCCATGTGGTGATATCCTTTAGAGATTGATGTCGGTTTTTGATACAGTGCCGTCTGAGGGATCAAAGGTCACAGTCATTCAATGTTGGTTTCCGGCCATGCCGCTTACGTGGGGTGATTTCTCCAGATTCTCTGAACCTTTTGATGATATTATGGACCGTAGATGTTGAAATCCCTACATTTCTTGCAATTGCACTCTGAGAAACGTTGTTCTTAAACTGTTTGACTATTTGCTCACGCAGTTGTGTACTAAGGGGTGTACCTCGCCCCATCCTTTCTTGTGAAAGACTGAGAATTTGTTGGGAAGCTGTTTTTATACCCAATCACGGAACCCACCTGTTCCCAACTAGCCTGCACACCTTTGGGATGTTCTAAATAAGTGTTTGATGCGCATTCCTCAACTTTATCAGTATTTATCGCCACCTATCCCAACTTCTTTGTCACGTGTTGCTGGCACCAAATTCTAAAGTTAATGATTATTTGCAAAAAAAAAACATGTTTATCAGTTTGAACATCAAATATGTTGTCTTTGTAGCATATTCAACTGAATATGGGTTGAAAATGATTTGCAAATCATTGTATTCCGTTTATATTTACATCTAAAACAATTTTCCAACTCATATAGAAACGGGGTTTGTACGTTCCCATCCTCACCTGTGGTCATGAGCTTTGGGTTATGACCGAAACGACAAGATCACGAGTACAAGCGGCTGAAATTAGCTTCCTCCGCCGGGTGGTAGGGCTCTCCCTTAGAAATAGGGTGAGAAGCTCTGTTATCTGGGAGGAGCTCAAAGTAAGGCCCCTGCTCATCCACATCGAAAAAAGCCAGACGAGGTGGTTCGGGCATCTGGTCAGGGTGCCACCTGAACGCCTCCCTAGGAAGGTGTTTCGGGCACGTCCAACTGGTAGAGGGCCACGTGGAAGACCCAGGACACGTTGGGAAGATTATTTCTCCCGGCTGGCCTGGGAGCACCTTGGGATTCCCCGGGAGGAGCTGGACAAAGTGGCTGGGGAGAGGGAAGTCTGGGCTTCCCTGCTTAGGCTGCTGCCCCGGCGACCCGATCTCGGATAAGCGGAAGAAGACGGATTGATGGATGGATAGTTTTCTCCCAGTATTGTGGGCGTTCTGGTAATCAGCATATATTTTGCATATTCATGAAGACCAACACGCTAAATGGATTTTGTTAACTATTTTGCCCATTTACTACATCAGTTTTGTAAGTGTACACATTTTAGTACATACAGATTCTTAGTAGATCAGGCCCTCAGTGTACAAAATACACCCAACTCTTGCTTCATTCAAATCATGGGCAAGACCAAAGGGCTGTCAAAGGACCTAATAGAGACTAGATTTTAGACCTGCACAAGACTGGAATGGACTACAATTGTGACAATTAACAAAAGATATAGGAAAAATAGCACTCTTGTTAAAATGTTATTCTTTCAATAAAATACAAATTCATTGATAACCTTACGTCCCTGCATGGAGTCAACTGGGGTAGGCTCTATCTCACGCCATCTTGAACAGGATGAGTGGTAAAAGGTGGACAATAGTTCATTCGTTGTATTGAGCTGCTCTGGGTCAGCGCCACGAGTGAGCTGGAGTGGTTCTCTTTAAAAATGTGTTTCGATCATCGAGTGTTTCCATTCGAAATGATCTGCACTTGGAGAGGGGATGAGATTTCATGTGAATTGGGCAAAGCATGTCGCTGTCTACAGCTTTGTTTGCTGTTCTTTGTGCATCTAAATTGTAACGGGAGACAACATCAGTTTTGTGCACTGAAATTCATCTTTGTTTATATGCTCTCCAAGGCATTTTGTTGAGTTTGGGTATGTCAGGGAACGATGTAAAGTTAAAGCCGGGGTCATTTCTTGAGTTAGCTTCCTGCGTTGCAAAGTCTACAAAAGCATTGAATGGTGGGAGGTGGATACATTGTGTGCGTTTGTACAAACCCTGTTTCCATATGAGTTGGGAAATTGTATTAAATGATTTGCAAATCATTTTCAACCCATATTCAGTTGAATATTCTACAAACACAACATATTTGATGTTCAAACTGATAAACTTTTTTTTTTTTTTTTACCAAATAATCATTAACTTTAGAATTTAATGCCAGCAACACGTGACAAAGAAGTTGGGAAAGGTGGCAATAAATACTGATAAAGTTGAGGAATGCTCATCAAACACTTATTTTGAACATCCCACAGGTGTGCAGGCTAATTGGGAACAGGTGGGTGCCATGATTGGGTATAAAAACAGCTTCCCAAAAAATGTGCACCCCTTTGTCCAGAACTGCGTCAAACAGTTTAAGAACAATGTTTCTCAAAGTGCAATTGCAAGAAATGTAGGGATTTCAACATCTACGGTCCATAATATCATCAAAAGGTTCAGAGAATCTGGAGAAATCTCTCCACGTAAGCGGCATGGCCGGAAACCAACGTTGAATGATCGTGGCCTTCGATCCCTCAGACAGCACTGTATCAAAAAATGACATCAATCTCTGAAGGATATCACCACATGGGCTCAGGAAGACTTCAGAAAACCACTGTCACTAAATAAAGTTTGTCGCTACATCTGTAAGTGCAAGTTAAAGCTCTACAATGCAAAGCAAAAGCCATTTATCAACAACATCCAGAAACGCCGCCGGCTTCTCTGGGCCAGAGATCATCTAAGATGGTCTGATGCAAAGTGGAAAAGTGTTCTGTGGTCTGACGAGTCCACATTTCAAATTGTTTTTGGAAACTATGGACATTAGTGTCCTCGGGAACAAAGAGGAAAAGAACCATCCGGATTGTTATAGGCGCAAAGTTCAAAAGGCAGCCTCTGTGATGGTGTGGGGGTGTATTAGTACCCAAGGCATGGGTAACTTACACATCTGCGAAGGCACCATTAATGCTGAAAGGTACTGTACATACAAGTTTTGGAGCAACATATGCAGTATTGCCATTCAAGCAACGTCATCATGGACGCCCAGCAAGACAATGCCACACCACGTGTTGCAACAGCCTGGCTTCATAGTAAAAGAGCCCGGGTACTACACTGGCCTGCCTCTAGTCCAGACCTGTCTCCCACTGAAAATTTTGAAGCCTAAAATACGACAACGGAGACCCCGGACTGTTGAACAACTTAAGCTGTACATCAAGCAAGAATGGGAAACAATATCCACCTGAAAATCTTAAAAAATGTGTCTTCTCAGTTCCCAAACGTTTATTGAGTATTGTTAAAAGAAAAGGTGATGTAACACAGTGGTGAACATTTCCTTTCAAAACTACTTTGGCACGTGTTGCAGCCATGAAATTCTAATATAATTATTATTTGCAAAAAAAAAAAAAAGTTTATGAGTTTGAACATCAGATATCTTGTCTTTGTAGTGCATTCAATTGAATATGGGTTGAAAAGGATTTGCAAATCATTGTATTCCGTTAATATTTACATTTACATCTAACACAATTTCCCAACTCATATGGAAACGGGGTTTGTAGTTAGCTCCTACTGTGATCCACTTTTCTTGCAAATTGAAGGGAAGTTTCTGCACAATTGGATTTAATCCTCTTGCGGTATCCAAAAACACAAGACCAGGAAGGTCTCCTTCAGCTATAGCACTCTGCATTTCCATGAGCAGGTCACTAAACTTCCTTAGTTTTGAGTAGTCTTTGGAGGTGATTTTGGGGAACATATCAATTCTTTTGAAGAGTGTATCCTCAATCACTTCAGCTGAGCCATAACGTTGCTCAAGCCTGTCCCACATCATATTGAGACCTTTGGTTAGGTTGTTAATGTGTATAGCTCTAATTTGTTCTACGTGTTCAGAGGATTCTTTGCCAAGCCACTTTAACATCAAGTCCATCTCCTCACTTGTTGTTAAATCTAAACCATTTATTGCATTTTTAAAGGAGCGTTTCCAAGCTCTGAAATTTTGAGGCTTGTCGTTAAATTGCAGTAGTCCTGTTGCTACTATTTCATGGCGAGCAAAGTATCTACTGAAGTCACTCACATTATAGTTTTTAGACTCTTGGCATGAAAGCCGGACTCATGGAAGTTGGATGCTGATACCTGATCTGACCAACTTGCACTGTAATTGTTATGGATGTGAGGAGAGGAGGAAATGATTGAGGGGTTTTGGAAGATTTTAAGATCATTAGGAGGGCCAAAGGGAATTTGTTGAGAGTCACTTTGTTTTGTTGGCTGAAGTAATTGATTGCTAGTGAGCTTTGACTTGCTCTGAGGAGCATTTTCACATTATGATGGCTGTGTAACAACATATTTTCCCCCTTTTAAAAATTCAGCTTGGCTGAGGACATATTGCTTTGTACGTTCAGATGTGACAAAAGAACAAGGATTGCTGCGTGCTTCTACCTGTGTGACTACAGCTGCTTCTAATGACTGCTTCAGCAACAGCATATGCAACATATTTTTCATGTTGAAGAAATTTAAAATATGCTTCTATTTTAGCTTTTAATTATTTTTAAGTCCATTTCTTTTGCTGCAAAACCAAGGTGGGCTTTGGCTGCTTTAGGTTTCGCTCTTGTCCTAGCTGCTAAAGAACCTGTGGAGGAGTTCGTCAAAGCCTCAGACCGGGTCTTTATGGATGACACCTTGCTGGACATGGTGGGGTATACTAGATGATGACTGCTGAATCACTGCTGTATGCTGTTTGCGTTGTAGTGTTGTAGCGTAGTAGTGGTCAGCTTCACTATAGCATGCGACGACAGCGTTACCTCTGTCTGCTTGGATGCCCCCGCTTCACTGTGCCGTTAGGAGTGCATTTCTGATGCAAGGGCTGTTTAACACCTTTCTTATGTCACGACTCTGAAGATCGATGAGCGTTGTCAGCAGGTTTATTGACATTCAAAAGGGTGAAACTAAAAAGACAAACAATACAGTCAATATATTCATATATTATGCAAAGGTATTAATATATATATGCTGCAATGCTACCTTACAAGGCATGAGAAGGTAAACAAAGGTAAATTTGTACTACGATGCCATTTTAGACGACATCGCAAATTATTGCTAATGAACATGACAAAGATTTCAATATACATCACAAATCATAAATTTAGCTCAAAATATTTTAGACGAACACAAGTTTCAAAGTTGAACTTATGATACATACCGGCGATGCAACCTTAAACAAAATACATATGCAGTATTTCTTCGAAAAAGAACCACCGTAGATTTCTCTGCTTAACTTATGCAAAATCCGGTCAATAAAGTTGGTTCAAAATACACACATCTCAAAGATGTAGTAACTGCCCTGGCCACATGATGGCGACCATTCACATGTAATAATGTTAATCAAATGACAAGCAATAAGCACAACACACTTCAACAACAAGAGTTTACAACTTTTAGTTGTAACAGAACAACTGTAGTGGTGCAACGACTAACACATGGACTTTACCAAAGTAAAGTTGTGACACTACAATGATGTGTAATGAGAATGGTGTTGTGTGGTGTGAATTTGAATAATGACAGAATGATTGTTATATTGATTATTATTGAGATAAAACAAAAATATGAACATTGAGAAGACAATAGAAAAAAAAAACAAAAGAAAGAAAGAGACAGAATATAATTTTTGTGGTTCAATAAAAACACAATCCTGTGGAATTTGTGAAAGCGACAACATGTTTCCATTTGTGATCCTTGTGTCCATATTTCAGTATAATTATAAGCTGTAACCAGGTACCCAAGCCGGGACCTGTAACAGTTTCTTGGGGGCTCGTCCGGGATCAGCGCCGCCTGCAGGCCAAAGTTGGAAGCTGATCCACTACAAAAGATGACATCTAGAGTTTAAAACAATATATTGACACACCTACTACACAGTCACTCACCTCACTACATTCACTCACACCACCAGCTGTATGGAACAAAGATTCATACACACCACACATTTCATACACACCACACACTCACTACCAACCTGTACACAATACTCACCAGCCAGAAGAGTGGGTGGTCTCGCTCTCTTATTTTGACCGAAGAGAATTCAAAATTCAAGGGGGTCAAAGTGGCGATAACACATCAGACATTACATACGGCAATGTGTGCCGACAGATTGATGAGGGAATTCAAGAGGGTTTCAGTGACTCTGAAATTGTCAGGTCTGTGCTCAGGGTTATTAAACCTGGCAGTTTCAAGGATATGTTGAGTAACAAAGATGATGTGACTGTGGAGGCACTGAAAGGGTTTTTGCAGTCCCACCTCAGAGAAAAGAATAGCACTGAACTGTTTCAAAAGTTGATGTGCGCGAAACAGAATGACAATGAAACACCCAACAGTTCCTTTACAGAGTAATTGGCCTCAAAAAGAAGATACTGTTTACATCACGCCTTCAGGATGCACATATTAAGTACAGCAAAGAGACTGTCCAAGACATTTTCTTACACACAGTGTATCAGGGGCTGGGACAAAGACACAATGCAATGACATCCCCCGGGAGTTAAAACCCCTACTCTCAGACAACAATGTGAAAGATGAGGTGATCCTTAAGCATGTGATGAGAATAACCACTGAAGAAAGGGAGAGGAAATGGAGGTTGGGCTCAACACCCCGCCAAAACCAAACTAAAGTCCACAGTGCACAACTCGAGGCAAATGCAGCACAAGTCCAAAGTGCTAAGCAGAAGAATGTTGAACAGGCAATTGGAATGGACATTATTCAACAGCTGTCAAGAAATATTGAGGCACTTACCAAATGGTTGACCCATTAAAACAAACAACACAGGTACAACCGCCAGAACAGTCGTGTCAATATCCCCAGAGGAAAACGACGACTGCTGGGAGAGAGAGGAGTAGTGAACCCCAAGATCTGGTGTGTGCAACGTGGAAGGGAAAAACGTGGAAGGGAAACAGAGCGGCTCAGAGGAAAAATGTCACCTGGATCGCTGCCCTACACATCTCCTCTCACACCAGACAGCAGCCACCTGCACTCCTGCCAACGATTAGCCATGATGAGCTGGTGGGAGCACAGCGAGAGATTGGAGAGATTGTGAAGTTCAAGAAGACAAGTACAGCACTCACTGATGAGATGCGGAAAGCAGCCAATGTACATACCAGGAAGCTCTTACATGGCTGGAGTAAGCTACACTTGGAGAATGAACTCCTATACAGACGGACTGATTCCAGACAGAAGCTTGTCCAACCTGCAAAATACAGACCTGTGGCATTGAAACATCTTCATGACGAGATGGGATGTGTTGGTACAGAGAGGGTGCTCAACCTGGCTGGAGAACGGTTCTACTGGCCCTATATGAAGAGGGAGATTGACGGACTATGTTACCAGGAGGTGCCCATGCATCAAACAGAAGAAACCTGTCGCTTACATGCGTGCTCCTACGGGCAGTATAACGACAACCTTCCCTCTAGAACTCATCTGCATTGACTACCTACACCTTGACACTAGCAAGGGAGGTTATCAATACATCCTGGTTGTAATTGACCACTTCACGTGACTTGCACAAGCGTACGCTACGAAGAACAAGTCAGGTCATACCGCATCAGAACGCATATATAATGACTTCGTCCCACGTTTTGGTTATCCGGCCAAGCTGCACCACGACCAGGGCCATGAGTTCAAGAATGAACTGTTTCGGATGTTGCAGAAACTCTCAGGAGTTGGACATTCAAGAATGTCACTGTTACGTTCTTCTTAGTTCTGGGTTCTTCGAGGACCAACAATGCACATCCACACCTTTTGTTGGCGGCGTGACAACAGTTTTTTATTTATCTTTACGCTTTACTGCAGTCTTATGCTTCTTCTGGGCATGTGCCTTTCTAGCAGTCTTGCTCTTCCTTCTTGTGTGCTTTTCAGCAATCTGGTTCTTTTACTTGTTGGCCGTCTCGCCTGTTGTCACTCTCTGCCTCCCCCCCCCCCATGGTCTCCGACGCTGCTAATAAAGAGACAGGTGATTAGATAACTTGTTCCAGCTGAGATATCCACTCACCTGTCTGCTGCTTCACAGCCGGCTTCCGCACATGCCCTGCCCACAGGGAACGCGTGAACCACGCCCCCTCCACAGTCACCATATCACCCACAAGGAAACCCAGCACAGAGGTTTAACCACACTTTATTGCAAATGCTGAGAACGCTGGCAGACCGAGAAAAGGAAGGCTGGAAAGACCATCTACCACAAATGGTACATGTGTACAACTGTCCTCGGCATGAGGCCACTGGCTACTCGCCACATTATCTGCTCTTTGGCCATCACATACGCCTGCCAGTCGATCTATTATTTGTGTTGAAAGAAACAGACCCAGTCACACCAAAAGGGTATGCACAGAAGTGGGCGAAGACAATGTCCGAGGCTTATCACATTGCAAGCGAGAAATGCAAGCAGTCAAGTGGCAAGAGGCAAGTTAGGAACCCCAAAGAACGAGGAGGTCCTGGAAAGCTAAGGTCGTTTTAGGAAAGAGCCATATACCTAGTCAAAGAACTGGTATCAGAAAATCCTGTGTACATTGTGTTTCAAGAAAGTGGAAACAAGCAAAAAACCAGAACCCTGCATTGTAATCTGTTGTTACTGACGTGCCTTGAGGCACACGTGTCACTGTTGGCGATAGTCAAAACTAAACAAACATGTTTTGGAAGGAGAGCAGCAATTTGTTTGGACGAGCAATATAAATGATAAATAAATGGGTTGTACTTATATAGCGCTTTTCTACCTTCAAGGTACTCAAAGTGCTTTAACACTACTTCCTCATTTACCCATTCACACACACATCCACACACTGATGGAAGGAGCTGCTATGCAAGGCGCTAACCAGCACCCATCAGGAGCAAGAGTGAAGTGTCTTGCTTAGGACACAACGGACGTGACGAGGTTGGTACTAGGTGGAGATTGAACCAGGGACCATCGGGTTGCGCACAGCCACTCTTCCACTGCGCCACGCCGTCCCACAAATATGTAGCCGTATCAACAAGTATAGCAAGTACTTGCAGCCGTTGTGACAAAAGCAAAAGGCTGTAAGGGCGCATCACCAAAACTTAACAGCAACTGGTATCCCCAGTCAGTCTCCAATGCAAGTACCAACCAGGCCCGACCCGGCTTAGCTTCTGAGTTCTGATGAGATCCGGCATGTGCAGGGTAGAATGGCCGTAAACTGAGAAATTTGCCTCAAAATCCGATTTTTAAATGTGACAAGCTGGTTGACAGGATCTTTCTGCAATGACCAATGCGTGTGTGAAACAATAATCACTGCTCTTTTTCTCAGCCTGTCTAACTCTTTGGACTTTTGCTCCACTGTTAGCACTGAAGTGCCTTGAAGCACATGTGTCACTGTTGGCGATATTGCACATCTTGCTATCAATCCCAAACCGAGTAAAAACTAAACAAACATGTTTTGAGTGGAGAGCAGCGTTTTTTTTGAACGAGCATAAAGTAGCTTTTAGACAAGTGTGGCAAGTATCTATAGCCATTGTGACAAAAGCAAAAGGGAAAAAGTAGGCACTATGCTGGGAGCGTCGCCAGAAGCTTACAGCACCTGGTATTCATAGACGGTCTCCCAACCAAGCACTAACCAGGACCAAGCCGGCTTAGCTTCCGAAATCTGACGAGATCGGGGATGCTCAGGGTAGTATGGCCTATGCCGAGATAGCAATATAAAAGTCGGATTTTTAAATGTGAAGAGCTCGTTGACAGTACCTTTCTGCAATGAGCAACGCGTGTGTGATACAATAATCACTGCTCTTTTTCTCAGCCTTTCTAACTCTTTGGACATTTAAAAATTCCGATTTTAAATGTGGCAAGCTGGTTGACAGGACTTGAGAAACATAGGTCACTGTTAGCAAGACAGCAAATCTTGCTATACATTTCAGACCGAGTCAAAACTAAACAAACATGTTTTGGGTGGAGACATGCGTTTTGTTTGGACGAGCATAATTTAGCGTTTTGACAAGTGTGGCAAGTATCTATAGCCATTGTGACAAAAGCCAAAGGTTGAAAGTGCGCTCTATACTGGGAGCATCGCTAAAAACTTACAGTACCTGGTATTCCTAGGGAGGCTCCCATCCAAGTACTAACCAGACCAGACCCAGCCTAGCCTCCGAGATCAGACGAGATCGGAAGTGCTCAGGGTAGAATGGCTGTATGCCGAGAGGTAATCTTCAAAATTCGATTTTTAAATGTGGCAAGCTGGTTGACAGGACTTTTCTGCAATGAGCTACACGTGTGTGATACAATAATCACTAATCATTTTCTCAGCCTATGTAACTCTTTGGACTTTTGCCCCACTGTTAGCACTGAAGCGCCTTGAGGCACATGGGTCACTGTTTGCGACACTGCAAATCTTGCTAAAAAATTTCAGACCAAGTCAAAACTAAACATGTTTTGGGTGGAGACCAGCGTTTTGTTTGGACGAGCATAATATAGCGTTTTGACAAGTGTGGCAAGTATCTATAGCCATTGTGACGAAAGCAAAAGGGAGAAAGTGCGCCCAGTACTGGGAGCATCGCTAAAAGCTCACAGCACCAAGTATTCCTAGGCAGTCTCCCATCCAAGTACTAACCAGGTCAGACACAGCTTAGCTTCCGAGATCAGACGAGATCGGGCGATCTTCGGGTAGTATGGCCGTAAGCCGAGAGGCAGTCCTCAGAATCCAATTTTTAAATGTGGCAAGCTGGTTGACAGGACCTTTCTGCAATGAGCTACACGTGTGTGATACAATAATCACTGCTCTTTTTCTCAGCCTATGTAACTCTTTGGACTCTTGGCCCCACTGTTAGCACTGAAGTGCCTTGAGGCACATGGGTCACTGTTGGCGACACTGCAAATCTTGCTATAAATTTCAGACCGAGTCAAAACTAAACTTGTTTTGGGTGGAGACCAGCGTTTTGTTTGGACGAGCATAATGTAGCGTTTTGACAAGTGTGGCAAGTATCTATAGCCATTGTGACAAAAACAAAAGGGAGAAAGTGCGCCCTATACTGGGAGCATCGCTAAAAGCCTACAGCACCTGGTATTCCTAGGGAGTCTCCCATCCAAGTACTAACCAGGCCAGACCCAGCTTAGCTTCCGAGATCAGACGAGATCGGGCGATCTTCGGGTAGTATGGCCGTAAGCCGAGGGGCAGTCCTCAGAATTCAACTTTTAAATGTGGCAAGCTGGTTGACAGGACCTTTCTGCAATGAGCTACACGTGTGTGATACAATAATCACTGCTCTTTTTCTCAGCCTATGTAACTCTTTGGACTTTTGCCCCACTGTTAGCACTGAAGTGCCTTGCGGCACATGGGTCACTGTTGGCGACACTGCAAATCTTGCTATAAATTTCAGACCGAGTCAAAACTAAACATGTTTTGGGTGGAGACCAGCGTTTTGTTTGGACGAGCATAATGTAGCGTTTTGACAAGTGTGGCAAGTATCTATAGCCATTGTGAGAAAAACAAAAGGGAGAAAGTGCGCCCTATACTGGGGGCATCGCTAAAAGCCTACAGCACTTGGTATTCCTAGGGAGTCTCCCAACCAAGTACTAACCAGGCCAGACCCAGCTTAGCTTCCGAGATCAGACGAGATTGGGCGATCTTCGGGTAGTATGGCCGTAAGCCGAGACGCAGTCCTCAGAATTCAATTTTGAAATGTGGCAAGCTGGTTGACAGGACCTTTCTGCAATGAGCTACACGTGTGTGATACAATAATCACTGCTCTTTTTCTCAGCCTATGTAACTCTTTGGACTCTTGGCCCACTGTTAGCACTGAAGTGCCTTGAGGCACATGGGTGACTGTTGGCGACACTGCAAATCTTGCTATAAATTTCAGACCGAGTCAAAACTAAACATGTTTTGGGTGGAGACCAGTGTTTTGTTTGGACGAGCATAAACGTAGCGTTTTGACAAGTGTGGCAAGTATCTAGAGCCATTGTGACAAAAACAAAAGGGAGAAAGTGCGCCCTATACTGGGAGCATCGCTAAAAGCCTACAGCACCTGGTATTCCTAGGCAGTCTCCCATCCAAGTACTAACCAGGCCGGACCCAGCTTAGCTTCCGAGATCAGACGAGATCGGGGGATCTTCGGGTAGTATGGCCGTAAGCCGAGAGGCAGTCCTCAGAATTCAATTTTTGAATGTGGCAAGCTGGTTGACAGGACCTTTCTGCAATGAGCTACACGTGTGTGATACAATAATCACTGCTCTTTTTCTCAGCCTATGTAACTCTTTGGACTTTTGCCCCACTGTTAGCACTGAAGTGCCTTGAGGCACATGGGTCACTGTTGGCGACACTGCAAATCTTGCTATAAATTTCAGACCGAGTCAAAACTAAACTTGTTTTGGGTGGAGAACAGCGTTTTGTTTGGACGAGCATAATGTAGCGTTTTGACAAGTGTGGCAAGTATCTATAGCCATTGTGACAAAAACAAAAGGGAGAAAGTGCGCCCTATACTGGGAGCATCGCTAAAAGCCTACAGCACCTGGTATTCCTAGGCAGTCTCCCATCCAAGTACTAACCAGGCCAGACCCAGCTTAGCTTCCGAGATCAGACGAGATCGGGCGATCTTCGGGCAGTATGGCCGTAAGCCGAGAGGCAGTCCTCAGAATTCAATTTTTAAATGTGGCAAGCTGGTTGACAGGACCTTTCTGCAATGAGCTACACGTGTGTGATACAATAATCACTGCTCTTTTTCTCAGCCTATGTAACTCTTTGGACTTTTGCCCCAATGTTAGCACTGAAGTGCCTTGAGGCACATGGGTCACTGTTGGCGACACTGCAAATCTTGCTATAAATTTCAGACCGAGTCAAAACTAAACAAACATGTTTTGGGTGGAGACCAGCGGTTTGTTTGGACGAGCATAATGTAGCGTTTTGACAAGTGTGGCAAGTATCTATAGCCATTGTGACAAAAACAAAAGGGAGAAAGTGCGCCCTATACTGGGAGCATCGCTAAAAGCCTACAGCACCTGGTATTCCTAGGCAGTCTCCCATCCAAGTACTAACCAGGCCAGACCCAGCTTAGCTTCCGAGATCAGACGAGATCGGGCGATCTTCGGGCAGTATGGCCGTAAGCCGAGAGGCAGTCCTCAGAATTCAATTTTTAAATGTGGCAAGCTGGTTGACAGGACCTTTCTACAATGAGCTACACGTGTGTGATACAATAATCACTACTCTTTTTCTCAGCCTATGTAACTCTTTGGACTCTTGGCCCACTGTTAGCACTGAAGTGCCTTGAGGCACATGGGTGACTTTTGGCGACACTGCAAATCTTGCTATAAATTTCAGACCGAGTCAAAACTAAATATGTTTTGGGTGGAGACCAGTGTTTTATTTGGACAAGCATAAACGTAGCGTTTTGACAAGTGTGGCAATTATCTATAGCCATTGTGACAAAAACAAAAGGGAGAAAGTGCGCCCTATACTGGGAGCATCGCTAAAAGCCTACAGCACCTGGTATTCCTAGGCAGTCTCCCATTCAAGTACTAACCAGGCAAGACCCAGCTTAGCTTCCGAGCTCAGACGAGATCGGGCGATCGTCGGGTAGTATGGCCGTAAGCCGAGACGCAGTCCTCAGACTTCAATTTTTAAATGTGGCAAGCTGGTTGACAGGACCTTTCTACAATGAGCTACACGTGTGTGATACACTAATCACTACTCTTTTTCTCAGCCTTTGTAACTCTTTGGACTTTTGCCCCACTGTTAGCACTGAAGTGCCTTGAGGCACATGGGTCACTGTTGGCGACACTGCAAATCTTGCTATAAATTTCAGACCGAGTCAAAACTAAACTTGTTTTGGGTGGAGACCAGCGTTTTGTTTGGACGAGCATAATGTAGCATTTTGACAAGTGTGGCAAGTATCTATAGCCATTGTGACAAAAACAAAAGGGAGAAAGTGCGCCCTATACTGGGAGCATCGCTAAAAGCCTACAGCACCTGGTATTCCTAGGCAGTCTCCCATCCAAGTACTAACCAGGACAGACCCAGCTTAGCTTCCGAGATCAGACGAGATCGGGCGATCTTCGGGTAGTATGGCGGTAAGCCGAGAGCCAGTCCTCAGAAATCAATTTTTAAATGTGGCAAGCTGGTTGACAGGACCTTTCTGCAATGAGCTACACGTCTGTGATACAATAATCACTGCTCTTTTTCTCAATCTATGTAACTCTTTGGACTCTTGGCCCACTGTTAGCACTGAAGTGCCTTGAGGCACATGGGTGACTGTTGGCGACACTGCAAATCTTGCTATAAATTTCAGACCGAGTCAAAACTAAACATGTTTTGGGTGGAGACCAGTGTTTTGTTTGGACGAGCATAAACGTAGCGTTTCGACAAGTGTGGCAAGTATCTATAGCCATTGTGACAAAAACAAAAGGGAGAAAGTGCGCCCTATACTGGGAGCATCGCTAAAAGCCTACAGCACCTGGTATTCCTAGGCAGTCGCCCATCCAAGTACTAACCAGGCCAGACCCAGCTTAGCTTCCGAGCTCAGACGAGATCGGGCGATCTTCGGGTAGTATGGCCGTAAGCCGAGACGCAGTCCTCAGACTTCAATTTTTAAATGTGGGAAGCTGGTTGACAGGACCTTTCTGCAATGAGCTACACATGTGTGATACAATAATCACTGCTCTTTTTCTCAGCCTATGTAACTCTTTGGACTTTTGCCCCAATGTTAGCACTGAAGTGCCTTGAGGCACATGGGTCACTGTTGGCGACACTGCAAATCTTGCTATAAATTTCAGACCGAGTCAAAACTAAACAAACATGTTTTGGGTGGAGACCAGCGGTTTGTTTGGACGAGCATAATGTAGTGTTTTGACAAGTGTGGCAAATATCTATAGCCATTGTGAAAAAAACAAAAGGGAGAAAGTGCGCCCTATACTGGTAGCATCGCTAAAAGCCTACAGCACCTGGTATTCCTAGGCAGTCTCCCAACCAAGTACTAACCAGGCCAGACCCAGCTTAGCTTCCGAGCTCAGACGAGATCGGGCGATCTTCGGGTAGTATGGCCGTAAGCCGAGACGCAGTCCTCAGACTTCAATTTTTAAATGTGGCAAGCTGGTTGACAGGACCTTTCTACAATGAGCTACACGTGTGTGATACAATAATCACTACTCTTTTTCTCAGCCTATGTAACTCTTTGGACTCTTGGCCCACTGTTAGCACTGAAGTGCCTTGAGGCACATGGGTGACTTTTGGCGACACTGCAAATCTTGCTATAAATTTCAGACCGAGTCAAAACTAAATATGTTTTGGGTGGAGACCAGTGTTTTGTTTGGACAAGCATAAACGTAGCGTTTTGACAAGTGTGGCAAGTATCTATAGCCATTGTGACAAAAACAAAAGGGAGAGAGTGCGCCCTATACTGGGAGCATCGCTAAAAGCCTACAGCACCTGGTATTCCTAGGCAGTCTCCCATCCAAGTACTAACCAGGCCAGACCCAGCTTAGCTTCCGAGCTCAGACGAGATCGGGCAATCTTCGGGTAGTATGGCCGTAAGCCGAGACGCAGTCCTCAGACTTCAATTTTTAAATGTGGCAAGCTGGTTGACAGGACCTTTCTACAATGAGCTACACGTGTGTGATACAATAATCACTACTCTTTTTCTCAGCCTATGTAACTCTTTGGACTTTTGCCCCACTGTTAGCACTGAAGTGCCTTGAGGCACATGGGTCACTGTTGGCGACACTGCAAATCTTGCTATAAATTTCAGACCGAGTCAAAACTAAACTTGTTTTGGGTGGAGACCAGCGTTTTGTTTGGACGAGCATAATGTAGCATTTTGACAAGTGTGGCAAGTATCTATAGCCATTGTGACAAAAACAAAAGGGAGAAAGTGCGCCCTATACTGGGAGCATCGCTAAAAGCCTACAGCACCTGGTATTCCTAGGCAGTCTCCCATCCAAGTACTAACCAGGACAGACCCAGCTTAGCTTCCGAGATCAGACGAGATCGGGCGATCTTCGGGTAGTATGGCGGTAAGCCGAGAGCCAGTCCTCAGAATTCAATTTTTAAATGTGGCAAGCTGGTTGACAGGACCTTTCTGCAATGAGCTACACGTCTGTGATACAATAATCACTGCTCTTTTTCTCAATCTATGTAACTCTTTGGACTCTTGGCCCACTGTTAGCACTGAAGTGCCTTGAGGCACATGGGTGACTGTTGGCGACACTGCAAATCTTGCTATAAATTTCAGACCGAGTCAAAACTAAACATGTTTTGGGTGGAGACCAGTGTTTTGTTTGGACGAGCATAAACGTAGCGTTTCGACAAGTGTGGCAAGTATCTATAGCCATTGTGACAAAAACAAAAGGGAGAAAGTGCGCCCTATACTGGGAGCATCGCTAAAAGCCTACAGCACCTGGTATTCCTAGGCAGTCGCCCATCCAAGTACTAACCAGGCCAGACTCAGCTTAGCTTCCGAGCTCAGACGAGATCGGGCGATCTTCGGGTAGTATGGCCGTAAACCGAGACGCAGTCCTCAGACTTCAATTTTTAAATGTGGGAAGCTGGTTGACAGGACCTTTCTGCAATGAGCTACACATGTGTGATACAATAATCACTGCTCTTTTTCTCAGCATATGTAACTCTTTGGACTTTTGCCCCACTGTTAGCACTGAAGTGCCTTGAGGCACATGGGTCACTTTTGGCGACACTGCAAATCTTGCTATAAATTTCAGACCGAGTCAAAACTAAACAAACATGTTTTGGGTGGAGACCAGCGGTTTGTTTGGACGAGCATACTGTAGCGTTTTGACAAGTGTGGCAAATATCTATAGCCATTGTGAAAAAAACAAAAGGGAGAAAGTGCGCCCTATACTGGTAGCATCGCTAAAAGCCTACAGCACCTGGTATTCCTAGGCAGTCTCCCAACCAAGTACTAACCAGGCCAGACCCAGCTTAGCTTCCGAGCTCAGACGAGATCGGGCGATCTTCGGGTAGTATGGCCGTAAGCCGAGACGCAGTCCTCAGACTTCAATTTTTAAATGTGGCAAGCTGGTTGACAGGACCTTTCTACAATGAGCTACACGTGTGTGATACAATAATCACTACTCTTTTTCTCAGCCTATGTAACTCTTTGGACTCTTGGCCCACTGTTAGCACTGAAGTGCCTTGAGGCACATGGGTGACTTTTGGCGACACTGCAAATCTTGCTATAAATTTCAGACCGAGTCAAAACTAAATATATTTTGGGTGGAGACCAGTGTTTTGTTTGGACAAGCATAAACGTAGCGTTTTGACAAGTGTGGCAAGTATCTATAGCCATTGTGACAAAAACAAAAGGGAGAAAGTGCGCCCTATACTGGGAGCATCGCTAAAAGCCTACAGCACCTGGTATTCCTAGGCAGTCTCCCATCCAAGTACTAACCAGGCCAGACCCAGCTTAGCTTCCGAGCTCAGACGAGATCGGGCGATCTTCGGGTAGTATGGCCGTAAGCCGAGACGCAGTCCTCAGACTTCAATTTTTAAATGTGGCAAGCTGGTTGACAGGACCTTTCTACAATGAGCTACACGTGTGTGATACAATAATCACTACTCTTTTTCTCAGCCTATGTAACTCTTTGGACTTTTGCCCCACTGTTAGCACTGAAGTGCCTTGAGGCACATGGGTCACTGTTGGCGACACTGCAAATCTTGCTATAAATTTCAGACCGAGTCAAAACTAAACATGTTTTGGGTGGAGACCAGCGTTTTGTTTGGACGAGCATAATGTAGCGTTTTGACAAGTGTGGCAAGTATCTATAGCCATTGTGACAAAAACAAAAGGGAGAAAGTGCGCCCTATACTGGGAGCATCGCTAAAAGCCTACCGCACCTGGTATTCCTAGGCAGTCTCCCATCCAAGTACTAACCAGGCCAGACCCAGCTTAGCTTCCGAGATCAGACGAGATCGGGCGATCTTCGGGTAGTATGGCCGTAAGCCGAGAGACAGCCCTCAGAATTCAATTTTTAAATGTGGCAAGCTGGTTGACAGGACCTTTCTGCAATTAGCTACACGTGTGTGATACAATAATCACTGCTCTTTTTCTCAGCCTATGTAACTCTTTGGACTTTTGCCCCACTGTTAGCACTGAAGTTCCTTGAGGCACATGGGTCACTGTTGGCGACACTGCAAATCTTGCTATAAATTTCAGACCGAGTCAAAACTAAACAAACATGTTTTGGGTGGAGACCAGCGGTTTGTTTGGACGAGCATAATGTAGCGTTTTGACAAGTGTGGCAAGTATCTATAGCCATTGTGAAAAAAACAAAAGGGAGAAAGTGCGCCCTATACTGGTAGCATCGCTAAAAGCCTACAGCACCTGGTATTCCTAGGCAGTCTCCCAACCAAGTACTAACCAGGCCGGACCCAGCTTAGCTTCCGAGATCAGACGAGATCGGGCGATCTTCGGGTAGTATGGCCGTAAGCCGAGAGGTAGTCCTCAGAATTCAATTTTTAAATGTGGCAAGCTGGTTGACAGAACCTTTCTGCAATGAGCTACACGTGTGTGATACAATAATCACTGCTCTTTTTCTCAGCCTATGTAACTCTTTGGACTTTTGCCCCACTGTTAGCACTGAAGTGCCTTGAGGCACATGGGTCACTGTTGGCGACACTGCAAATCTTGCTATAAATTTCAGACCGAGTCAAAACTAAACTTGTTTTGGGTGTAGAACAGCGTTTTGTTTGGACGAGCATAATGTAGCGTTTTGACAAGTGTGGCAAGTATCTATAGCCATTGTGACAAAAACAAAAGGGAGAAAGTGCGCCCTATACTGGGAGCATCGCTAAAAGCCTACAGCACCTGGTATTCCTAGGCAGTCTCCCATCCAATTACTAACCAGGCCAGACCCAGCTTAGCTTCCGAGATCAGACGAGATCGGGCGATCTTCGGGTAGTATGGCCGTAAGCCGAGAGGCAATCCTTGAATTCAATTTTTAAATGTGGCAAGCTGGTTGACAGGACCTTTCTGCAATGAGCTACACGTGTGTGATACAATAATCACTGCTCTTTTTCTCAGCCTATGTAACTCTTTGGACTTTTGCCCCACTGTTAGCACTGAAGTGCCTTGAGGCACATGGGTCACTGTTGGCGACACTGCAAATCTTGCTATAAATTTCAGACCGAGTCAAAACTAAACATGTTTTGGGTGGAGACCAGCGTTTTGTTTGGACGAGCATAATGTAGCGTTTTGACAAGTGTGGCAAGTATCTATAGCCATTGTGAGAAAAACAAAAGGGAGAAAGTGCGCCCTATACTGGGAGCATCGCTAAAAGCCTACGGCACTTGGTATTCCTAGGCAGTCTCCCAACCAAGTACTAACCAGGCCAGACCCAGCTTAGCTTCCGAGATCAGACGAGATCGGGCGATCTTCAGGTAGTATGGCCGTAAGCCGAGACGCAGTCCTCAGAATTCAATTTTTAAATGTGGCAAGCTGGTTGACAGGACCTTTCTGCAATGAGCTACACGTGTGTGATACAATAATCACTACTCTTTTTCTCAGCCTATGTAACTCTTTGGACTTTTGCCCCACTGTTAGCACTGAAGTGCCTTGAGGCACATGGGTCACTGTTGGCGACACTGCAAATCTTGCTATAAATTTCAGACCGAGTCAAAACTAAACATGTTTTGGGTGGAGACCAGCGTTTTGTTTGGACGAGCATAATGTAGCGTTTTGACAAGTGTGGCAAGTATCTATAGCCATTGTGACAAAAACAAAAGGGAGAAAGTGCGCCCTATACTGGGAGCATCGCTAAAAGCCTACCGCACCTGGTATTCCTAGGCAGTCTCCCATCCAAGTACTAACCAGGCCAGACCCAGCTTAGCTTCCGAGATCAGACGAGATCGGGCGATCTTCGGGTAGTATGGCCGTAAGCCGAGAGACAGCCCTCAGAATTCAATTTTTAAATGTGGCAAGCTGGTTGACAGGACCTTTCTGCAATTAGCTACACGTGTGTGATACAATAATCACTGCTCTTTTTCTCAGCCTATGTAACTCTTTGGACTTTTGCCCCACTGTTAGCACTGAAGTTCCTTGAGGCACATGGGTCACTGTTGGCGACACTGCAAATCTTGCTTTAAATTTCAGACCGAGTCAAAACTAAACAAACATGTTTTGGGTGGAGACCAGCGGTTTGTTTGGACGAGCATAATGTAGCGTTTTGACAAGTGTGGCAAGTATCTATAGCCATTGTGAAAAAAACAAAAGGGAGAAAGTGCGCCCTATACTGGTAGCATCGCTAAAAGCCTACAGCACCTGGTATTCCTAGGCAGTCTCCCAACCAAGTACTAACCAGGCCGGACCCAGCTTAGCTTCCGAGATCAGACGAGATCGGGCGATCTTCGGGTAGTATGGCCGTAAGCCGAGAGGTAGTCCTCAGAATTCAATTTTTAAATGTGGCAAGCTGGTTGACAGAACCTTTCTGCAATGAGCTACACGTGTGTGATACAATAATCACTGCTCTTTTTCTCAGCCTATGTAACTCTTTGGACTTTTGCCCCACTGTTAGCACTGAAGTGCCTTGAGGCACATGGGTCACTGTTGGCGACACTGCAAATCTTGCTATAAATTTCAGACCGAGTCAAAACTAAACTTGTTTTGGGTGTAGAACAGCGTTTTGTTTGGACGAGCATAATGTAGCGTTTTGACAAGTGTGGCAAGTATCTATAGCCATTGTGACAAAAACAAAAGGGAGAAAGTGCGCCCTATACTGGGAGCATCGCTAAAAGCCTACAGCACCTGGTATTCCTAGGCAGTCTCCCATCCAATTACTAACCAGGCCAGACCCAGCTTAGCTTCCGAGATCAGACGAGATCGGGCGATCTTCGGGTAGTATGGCCGTAAGCCGAGAGGCAATCCTTGAATTCAATTTTTAAATGTGGCAAGCTGGTTGACAGGACCTTTCTGCAATGAGCTACACGTGTGTGATACAATAATCACTGCTCTTTTTCTCAGCCTATGTAACTCTTTGGACTTTTGCCCCACTGTTAGCACTGAAGTGCCTTGAGGCACATGGGTCACTGTTGGCGACACTGCAAATCTTGCTATAAATTTCAGACCGAGTCAAAACTAAACATGTTTTGGGTGGAGACCAGCGTTTTGTTTGGACGAGCATAATGTAGCGTTTTGACAAGTGTGGCAAGTATCTATAGCCATTGTGAGAAAAACAAAAGGGAGAAAGTGCGCCCTATACTGGGAGCATCGCTAAAAGCCTACGGCACTTGGTATTCCTAGGCAGTCTCCCAACCAAGTACTAACCAGGCCAGACCCAGCTTAGCTTCCGAGATCAGACGAGATCGGGCGATCTTCAGGTAGTATGGCCGTAAGCCGAGACGCAGTCCTCAGAATTCAATTTTTAAATGTGGCAAGCTGGTTGACAGGACCTTTCTGCAATGAGCTACACGTGTGTGATACAATAATCACTGCTCTTTTTCTCAGCCTATGTAACTCTTTGGACTCTTGGCCCACTGTTAGCACTGAAGTGCCTTGAGGCACATGGGTGACTTTTGGCGACACTGCATATCTTGCTATAAATTTCAGACCGAGTCAAAACTAAACATGTTTTGGGTGGAGACCAGCGTTTTGTTTGGACGAGCATAATGTAGCGTTTTGACAAGTGTGGCAAGTATCTATAGCCATTGTGAGAAAAACAAAAGGGAGAAAGTGCGCCCTATACTGGGAGCATCGCTAAAAGCCTACGGCACTTGGTATTCCTAGGCAGTCTCCCAACCAAGTACTAACCAGGCCAGACCCAGCTTAGCTTCCGAGATCAGACGAGATCGGGCGATCTTCAGGTAGTATGGCCGTAAGCCGAGACGCAGTCCTCAGAATTCAATTTTTAAATGTGGCAAGCTGGTTGACAGGACCTTTCTGCAATGAGCTACACGTGTGTGATACAATAATCACTACTCTTTTTCTCAGCCTATGTAACTCTTTGGACTTTTGCCCCACTGTTAGCACTGAAGTGCCTTGAGGCACATGGGTCACTGTTGGCGACACTGCAAATCTTGCTATAAATTTCAGACCGAGTCAAAACTAAACATGTTTTGGGTGGAGACCAGCGTTTTGTTTGGACGAGCATAATGTAGCGTTTTGACAAGTGTGGCAAGTATCTATAGCCATTGTGACAAAAACAAAAGGGAGAAAGTGCGCCCTATACTGGGAGCATCGCTAAAAGCCTACCGCACCTGGTATTCCTAGGCAGTCTCCCATCCAAGTACTAACCAGGCCAGACCCAGCTTAGCTTCCGAGATCAGACGAGATCGGGCGATCTTCGGGTAGTATGGCCGTAAGCCGAGAGACAGCCCTCAGAATTCAATTTTTAAATGTGGCAAGCTGGTTGACAGGACCTTTCTGCAATTAGCTACACGTGTGTGATACAATAATCACTGCTCTTTTTCTCAGCCTATGTAACTCTTTGGACTTTTGCCCCACTGTTAGCACTGAAGTTCCTTGAGGCACATGGGTCACTGTTGGCGACACTGCAAATCTTGCTTTAAATTTCAGACCGAGTCAAAACTAAACAAACATGTTTTGGGTGGAGACCAGCGGTTTGTTTGGACGAGCATAATGTAGCGTTTTGACAAGTGTGGCAAGTATCTATAGCCATTGTGAAAAAAACAAAAGGGAGAAAGTGCGCCCTATACTGGTAGCATCGCTAAAAGCCTACAGCACCTGGTATTCCTAGGCAGTCTCCCAACCAAGTACTAACCAGGCCGGACCCAGCTTAGCTTCCGAGATCAGACGAGATCGGGCGATCTTCGGGTAGTATGGCCGTAAGCCGAGAGGTAGTCCTCAGAATTCAATTTTTAAATGTGGCAAGCTGGTTGACAGAACCTTTCTGCAATGAGCTACACGTGTGTGATACAATAATCACTGCTCTTTTTCTCAGCCTATGTAACTCTTTGGACTTTTGCCCCACTGTTAGCACTGAAGTGCCTTGAGGCACATGGGTCACTGTTGGCGACACTGCAAATCTTGCTATAAATTTCAGACCGAGTCAAAACTAAACTTGTTTTGGGTGTAGAACAGCGTTTTGTTTGGACGAGCATAATGTAGCGTTTTGACAAGTGTGGCAAGTATCTATAGCCATTGTGACAAAAACAAAAGGGAGAAAGTGCGCCCTATACTGGGAGCATCGCTAAAAGCCTACAGCACCTGGTATTCCTAGGCAGTCTCCCATCCAATTACTAACCAGGCCAGACCCAGCTTAGCTTCCGAGATCAGACGAGATCGGGCGATCTTCGGGTAGTATGGCCGTAAGCCGAGAGGCAATCCTTGAATTCAATTTTTAAATGTGGCAAGCTGGTTGACAGGACCTTTCTGCAATGAGCTACACGTGTGTGATACAATAATCACTGCTCTTTTTCTCAGCCTATGTAACTCTTTGGACTTTTGCCCCACTGTTAGCACTGAAGTGCCTTGAGGCACATGGGTCACTGTTGGCGACACTGCAAATCTTGCTATAAATTTCAGACCGAGTCAAAACTAAACATGTTTTGGGTGGAGACCAGCGTTTTGTTTGGACGAGCATAATGTAGCGTTTTGACAAGTGTGGCAAGTATCTATAGCCATTGTGAGAAAAACAAAAGGGAGAAAGTGCGCCCTATACTGGGAGCATCGCTAAAAGCCTACGGCACTTGGTATTCCTAGGCAGTCTCCCAACCAAGTACTAACCAGGCCAGACCCAGCTTAGCTTCCGAGATCAGACGAGATCGGGCGATCTTCAGGTAGTATGGCCGTAAGCCGAGACGCAGTCCTCAGAATTCAATTTTTAAATGTGGCAAGCTGGTTGACAGGACCTTTCTGCAATGAGCTACACGTGTGTGATACAATAATCACTGCTCTTTTTCTCAGCCTATGTAACTCTTTGGACTCTTGGCCCACTGTTAGCACTGAAGTGCCTTGAGGCACATGGGTGACTTTTGGCGACACTGCATATCTTGCTATAAATTTCAGACCGAGTCAAAACTAAACATGTTTTGGGTGGAGACCAGTGTTTTTTTTGGACGAGCATAAACGTAGCGTTTTGACAAGTGTGGCAAGTATCTATAGCCATTGTGACAAAAACAAAAGGGAGAAAGTGCGCCCTATACTGGGAGCATCGCTAAAATCCTACAGCACCTGGTATTCCTAGGCAGTCTCCCATCCAAGTACTAACCAGGCCAGACCCAGCTTAGCTTCCGAGATCAGACGAGATCAGGCGATCTTCGGGTAGTATGACCGTAAGCTGAGAGGGAGTCCTCAGAATTCAATTTTTAAATGTGGCAAGCTGGTTGACAGGACCTTTCTGCAATGAGCTACACGTGTGTGATACAATAATCACTGCTCTTTTTCTCAGCCTATGTAACTCTTTGGACTTTTGCCCCACTGTTAGCACTGAAGTGCCTTGAGGCACATGGGTCACTGTTGGCGACACTGCAAATCTTGCTATAAATTTCAGACCGAGTCAAAACTAAACTTGTTTTGGGTGTAGAACAGCGTTTTGTTTGGACGAGCATAATGTAGCGTTTTGACAAGTGTGGCAAGTATCTATAGCCATTGTGACAAAAACAAAAGGGAGAAAGTGCGCCCTATACTGGGAGCATCGCTAAAAGTCTACAGCGCCTGGTATTCCTAGGCAGTCTCCCATCCAAGTACTAACCAGGCCAGACCCAGCTTAACTTCCGAGATCAGACGAGATCGGGCGATCTTCGGGTAGTATGGCCGTAAGCCGAGAGGCAATCCTTGGATTCAATTTTTAAATGTGGCAAGCTGGTTGACAGGACCTTTCTGCAATGAGCTACACGTGTGTGATACAATAATCACTGCTCTTTTTCTCAGCCTATGTAACTCTTTGGACTTTTGCCCCACTGTTAGCACTGAAGTGCCTTGAGGCACATGGGTCACTGTTGGCGACACTGCAAATCTTGCTATAAATTTCAGACCGAGTCAAAACTAAACATGTTTTGGGTGGAGACCAGCGTTTTGTTTGGACGAGCATAATGTAGCGTTTTGACAAGTGTGGCAAGTATCTATAGCCATTGTGAGAAAAACAAAAGGGAGAAAGTGCGCCCTATACTGGGAGCATCGCTAAAAGCCTACGGCACTTGGTATTCCTAGGCAGTCTCCCAACCAAGTACTAACCAGGCCAGACCCAGCTTAGCTTCCGAGATCAGACGAGATCGGGCGATCTTCAGGTAGTATGGCCGTAAGCCGAGACGCAGTCCTCAGAATTAAATTTTTAAATGTGGCAAGCTGGTTGACAGGACCTTTTTGCAATGAGCTACACGTGTGTGATACAATAATCACTGCTCTTTTTCTCAGCCTATGTAACTCTTTGGACTCTTGGCCCACTGTTAGCACTGAAGTGCCTTGAGGCACATGGGTGACTTTTGGCGACACTGCATATCTTGCTATAAATTTCAGACCGAGTCAAAGCTAAACATGTTTTGGGTGGAGACCAGTGTTTTTTTTGGACGAGCATAAACGTAGCGTTTTGACAAGTGTGGCAAGTATCTATAGCCATTGTGACAAAAACAAAAGGGAGAAAGTGCGCCCTATACTGGGAGCATCGCTAAAAGCCTACAGCACCTGGTATTCCTAGGCAGTCTCCCATCCAAGTACTAACCAGGCCAGACCCAGCTTAGCTTCCGAGCTCAGACGAGATCGGGCGATCTTCGGGTAGTATGGCCGTAAGCCGAGACGCAGTCCTCAGACTTCAATTTTTAAATGTGGCAAGCTGGTTGACAGGACCTTTCTACAATGAGCTACACGTGTGTGATACAATAATCACTACTCTTTTTCTCAGCCTATGTAACTCTTTGGACTTTTGCCCCACTGTTAGCACTGAAGTGCCTTGAGGCACATGGGTCACTGTTGGCGACACTGCAAATCTTGCTATAAATTTCAGACCGAGTCAAAACTAAACATGTTTTGGGTGGAGACCAGCGTTTTGTTTGGACGAGCATAATGTAGCATTTTGACAAGTGTGGCAAGTATCTATAGCCATTGTGACAAAAACAAAAGGGAGAAAGTGCGCCCTATACTGGGAGCATCGCTAAAAGCCTACAGCACCTGGTATTCCTAGGCAGTCTCCCATCCAAGTACTAACCAGGCCAGACCCAGCTTAGCTTCCGAGATCAGACGAGATCAGGCGATCTTCGGGTAGTATGGCCGTAAGCCGAGAGGGAGTCCTCAGAATTCAATTTTTAAATGTGGCAAGCTGGTTGACAGGACCTTTCTGCAATGAGCTACACGTGTGTGATACAATAATCACTGCTCTTTTTCTCAGCCTATGTAACTCTTTGGACTTTTGCCCCACTGTTAGCACTGAAGTGCCTTGAGGCACATGGGTCACTGTTGGCGACACTGCAAATCTTGCTATAAATTTCAGACCGAGTCAAAACTAAACAAACATGTTTTGGGTGGAGACCAGCGGTTTGTTTGGACGAGCATAATGTAGCGTTTTGACAAGTGTGGCAAGTATCTCTAGCCATTGTGACAAAAACAAAAGGGAGAAAGTGCGCCCTATACTGGGAGCATCGCTAAAAGCCTACAGCACCTGGTATTCCTAGGCAGTCTCCCATACAAGTACTAACCAGGCCAGACCCAGCTTAGCATCCGAGCTCAGACGAGATCGGGCGATCTTCGGGTAGTATGGCCGTAAGCCGAGACGCAGTTCTCAGACTTCAATTTTTAAATGTGGCAAGCTGGTTGACAGGACCTTTCTGCAATGAGCTACACGTGTGTGATACAATAATCACTACTCTTTTTCTCAGCCTATGTAACTCTTTGGACTTTTGCCCCACTGTTAGCACTGAAGTGCCTTGAGGCACATGGGTCACTGTTGGCGACACTGCAAATCTTGCTATAAATTTCAGACCGAATCAAAACTAAACATTTTTTGGGTGGAGACCAGTGTTTTGTTTGGACAAGCATAAACGTAGCGTTTTGACAAGTGTGGCAAGTATCTATAGCCATTGTGACAAAAACAAAAGGGAGAAAGTGCGCCCTATACTGGTAGCATCGCTAAAAGCCTACAGCACCTGGTATTCCTAGGCAGTCTCCCAACCAAGTACTAACCGGGCCAGACCCAACTTAGCTTCCGAGATCAGAAGAGATCGGGCGATCTTCGGGTAGTATGGCCGTAAGCCGAGAGGCAATCCTCAGAATTCAATTTTTAAATGTGGCAAGCTGGTTGAGAGGACCTTTCTGCAATGAGCTACACGTGTGTGATACAATAATCACTGCTCTTTTTCTCAGCCTATGTAACTCTTTGGACTTTTGCCCCACTGTTAGCACTGAAGTGCCTTGAGGCACATGGGTCACTGTTGGCGACACTGCAAATCTTGCTATAAATTTCAGACCGAGTCAAAACTAAACTTGTTTTGGGTGTAGAACAGCGTTTTGTTTGGACGAGCATAATGTAGCGTTTTGACAAGTGTGGCAAGTATCTATAGCCATTGTGACAAAAACAAAAGGGAGAAAGTGCGCCCTATACTGGGAGCATCGCTAAAAGCCTACAGCACCTGGTATTCCTAGGCAGTCTCCCATCCAATTACTAACCAGGCCAGACCCAGCTTAGCTTCCGAGATCAGACGAGATCGGGCGATCTTCGGGTAGTATGGCCGTAAGCCAAGAGGCAATCCTTGAATTCAATTTTTAAATGTGGCAAGCTGGTTGACAGGACCTTTCTACAATGAGCTACACGTGTGTGATACAATAATCACTACTCTTTTTCTCAGCCTATGTAACTCTTTGGACTCTTGGCCCACTGTTAGCACTGAAGTGCCTTGAGGCACATGGGTGACTTTTGGCGACACTGCAAATCTTGCTATAAATTTCAGACCGAGTCAAAACTAAATATGTTTTGGGTGGAGACCAGTGTTTTGTTTGGACAAGCATAAACGTAGCGTTTTGACAAGTGTGGCAAGTATCTATAGCCATTGTGACAAAAACAAAAGGGAGAAAGTGCGCCCTATACTGGGAGCATCGCTAAAAGCCTACAGCACCTGGTATTCCTAGGCAGTCTCCCATCCAAGTACTAACCAGGCCAGACCCAGCTTAGCTTCCGAGCTCAGACGAGATCGGGCAATCTTCGGGTAGTATGGCCGTAAGCCGAGACGCAGTCCTCAGACTTCAATTTTTAAATGTGGCAAGCTGGTTGACAGGACCTTTCTACAATGAGCTACACGTGTGTGATACAATAATCACTACTCTTTTTCTCAGCCTATGTAACTCTTTGGACTCTTGGCCCACTGTTAGCACTGAAGTGCCTTGAGGCACATGGGTGACTTTTGGCGACACTGCAAATCTTGCTATAAATTTCAGACCGAGTCAAAACTAAATATGTTTTGGGTGGAGACCAGTGTTTTGTTTGGACAAGCATAAACGTAGCGTTTTGACAAGTGTGGCAAGTATCTATAGCCATTGTGACAAAAACAAAAGGGAGAAAGTGCGCCCTATACTGGGAGCATCGCTAAAAGCCTACAGCACCTGGTATTCCTAGGCAGTCTCCCATCCAAGTACTAACCAGGCCAGACCCAGCTTAGCTTCCGAGCTCAGACGAGATCGGGCAATCTTCGGGTAGTATGGCCGTAAGCCGAGACGCAGTCCTCAGACTTCAATTTTTAAATGTGGCAAGCTGGTTGACAGGACCTTTCTACAATGAGCTACACGTGTGTGATACAATAATCACTACTCTTTTTCTCAATCTATGTAACTCTTTGGACTCTTGGCCCACTGTTAGCACTGAAGTGCCTTGAGGCACATGGGTGACTGTTGGCGACACTAAAAATCTTGCTATAAATTTCAGACCGAGTCAAAACTAAACATGTTTTGGGTGGAGACCAGTGTTTTGTTTGGACGAGCATAAACGTAGCGTTTCGACAAGTGTGGCAAGTATCTATAGCCATTGTGACAAAAACAAAAGGGAGAAAGTGCGCCCTATACTGGGAGCATCGCTAAAAGCCTACAGCACCTGGTATTCCTAGGCAGTCGCCCATCCAAGTACTAACCAGGACAGACCCAGCTTAGCTTCCGAGATCAGACGAGATCGGGCGATCTTCGGGTAGTATGGCGGTAAGCCGAGAGCCAGTCCTCAGAATTCAATTTTTAAATGTGGCAAGCTGGTTGACAGGACCTTTCTGCAATGAGCTACACGTCTGTGATACAATAATCACTGCTCTTTTTCTCAATCTATGTAACTCTTTGGACTCTTGGCCCACTGTTAGCACTGAAGTGCCTTGAGGCACATGGGTGACTGTTGGCGACACTGCAAATCTTGCTATAAATTTCAGACCGAGTCAAAACTAAACATGTTTTGGGTGGAGACCAGTGTTTTGTTTGGACGAGCATAAACGTAGCGTTTCGACAAGTGTGGCAAGTATCTATAGCCATTGTGACAAAAACAAAAGGGAGAAAGTGCGCCCTATACTGGGAGCATCGCTAAAAGCCTACAGCACCTGGTATTCCTAGGCAGTCGCCCATCCAAGTACTAACCAGGCCAGACCCAGCTTAGCTTCCGAGCTCAGACGAGATCGGGCGATCTTCGGGTAGTATGGCCGTAAACCGAGACGCAGTCCTCAGACTTCAATTTTTAAATGTGGGAAGCTGGTTGACAGGACCTTTCTGCAATGAGCTACACATGTGTGATACAATAATCACTGCTCTTTTTCTCAGCATATGTAACTCTTTGGACTTTTGCCCCACTGTTAGCACTGAAGTGCCTTGAGGCACATGGGTCATTTTTGGCGACACTGCAAATCTTGCTATAAATTTCAGACCGAGTCAAAACTAAACAAACATGTTTTGGGTGGAGACCAGCGGTTTGTTTGGACGAGCATACTGTAGCGTTTTGACAAGTGTGGCAAATATCTATAGCCATTGTGAAAAAAACAAAAGGGAGAAAGTGCGCCCTATACTGGTAGCATCGCTAAAAGCCTACAGCACCTGGTATTCCTAGGCAGTCTCCCAACCAAGTACTAACCAGGCCAGACCCAGCTTAGCTTCCGAGCTCAGACGAGATCGGGCGATCTTCGGGTAGTATGGCCGTAAGCCGAGACGCAGTCCTCAGACTTCAATTTTTAAATGTGGCAAGCTGGTTGACAGGACCTTTCTACAATGAGCTACACGTGTGTGATACAATAATCACTACTCTTTTTCTCAGCCTATGTAACTCTTTGGACTCTTGGCCCACTGTTAGCACTGAAGTGCCTTGAGGCACATGGGTGACTTTTGGCGACACTGCAAATCTTGCTATAAATTTCAGACCGAGTCAAAACTAAATATATTTTGGGTGGAGACCAGTGTTTTGTTTGGACAAGCATAAACGTAGCGTTTTGACAAGTGTGGCAAGTATCTATAGCCATTGTGACAAAAACAAAAGGGAGAAAGTGCGCCCTATACTGGGAGCATCGCTAAAAGCCTACAGCACCTGGTATTCCTAGGCAGTCTCCCATCCAAGTACTAACCAGGCCAGACCCAGCTTAGCTTCCGAGATCAGACGAGATCGGGCGATCTTCGGGTAGTATGGCCGTAAGCCGAGACGCAGTCCTCAGACTTCAATTTTTAAATGTGGCAAGCTGGTTGACAGGACCTTTCTACAATGAGCTACACGTGTGTGATACAATAATCACTACTCTTTTTCTCAGCCTATGTAACTCTTTGGACTTTTGCCCCACTGTTAGCACTGAAGTGCCTTGAGGCACATGGGTCACTGTTGGCGACACTGCAAATCTTGCTATAAATTTCAGACCGAGTCAAAACTAAACATGTTTTGGGTGGAGACCAGCGTTTTGTTTGGACGAGCATAATGTAGCATTTTGACAAGTGTGGCAAGTATCTATAGCCATTGTGACAAAAACAAAAGGGAGAAAGTGCGCCCTATACTGGGAGCATCGCTAAAAGCCTACAGCACCTGGTATTCCTAGGCAGTCTCCCATCCAAGTACTAACCAGGCCAGACCCAGCTTAGCTTCCGAGATCAGACGAGATCAGGCGATCTTCGGGTAGTATGGCCGTAAGCCGAGAGGGAGTCCTCAGAATTCAATTTTTAAATGTGGCAAGCTGGTTGACAGGACCTTTCTGCAATGAGCTACACGTGTGTGATACAATAATCACTGCTCTTTTTCTCAGCCTATGTAACTCTTTGGACTTTTGCCCCACTGTTAGCACTGAAGTGCCTTGAGGCACATGGGTCACTGTTGGCGACACTGCAAATCTTGCTATAAATTTCAGACCGAGTCAAAACTAAACAAACATGTTTTGGGTGGAGACCAGCGGTTTGTTTGGACGAGCATAATGTAGCGTTTTGACAAGTGTGGCAAGTATCTCTAGCCATTGTGACAAAAACAAAAGGGAGAAAGTGCGCCCTATACTGGGAGCATCGCTAAAAGCCTACAGCACCTGGTATTCCTAGGCAGTCTCCCATACAAGTACTAACCAGGCCAGACCCAGCTTAGCATCCGAGCTCAGACGAGATCGGGCGATCTTCGGGTAGTATGGCCGTAAGCCGAGACGCAGTTCTCAGACTTCAATTTTTAAATGTGGCAAGCTGGTTGACAGGACCTTTCTGCAATGAGCTACACGTGTGTGATACAATAATCACTACTCTTTTTCTCAGCCTATGTAACTCTTTGGACTTTTGCCCCACTGTTAGCACTGAAGTGCCTTGAGGCACATGGGTCACTGTTGGCGACACTGCAAATCTTGCTATAAATTTCAGACCGAATCAAAACTAAACATTTTTTGGGTGGAGACCAGTGTTTTGTTTGGACAAGCATAAACGTAGCGTTTTGACAAGTGTGGCAAGTATCTATAGCCATTGTGACAAAAACAAAAGGGAGAAAGTGCGCCCTATACTGGTAGCATCGCTAAAAGCCTACAGCACCTGGTATTCCTAGGCAGTCTCCCAACCAAGTACTAACCGGGCCAGACCCAACTTAGCTTCCGAGATCAGAAGAGATCGGGCGATCTTCGGGTAGTATGGCCGTAAGCCGAGAGGCAATCCTCAGAATTCAATTTTTAAATGTGGCAAGCTGGTTGAGAGGACCTTTCTGCAATGAGCTACACGTGTGTGATACAATAATCACTGCTCTTTTTCTCAGCCTATGTAACTCTTTGGACTTTTGCCCCACTGTTAGCACTGAAGTGCCTTGAGGCACATGGGTCACTGTTGGCGACACTGCAAATCTTGCTATAAATTTCAGACCGAGTCAAAACTAAACTTGTTTTGGGTGTAGAACAGCGTTTTGTTTGGACGAGCATAATGTAGCGTTTTGACAAGTGTGGCAAGTATCTATAGCCATTGTGACAAAAACAAAAGGGAGAAAGTGCGCCCTATACTGGGAGCATCGCTAAAAGCCTACAGCACCTGGTATTCCTAGGCAGTCTCCCATCCAATTACTAACCAGGCCAGACCCAGCTTAGCTTCCGAGATCAGACGAGATCGGGCGATCTTCGGGTAGTATGGCCGTAAGCCAAGAGGCAATCCTTGAATTCAATTTTTAAATGTGGCAAGCTGGTTGACAGGACCTTTCTACAATGAGCTACACGTGTGTGATACAATAATCACTACTCTTTTTCTCAGCCTATGTAACTCTTTGGACTCTTGGCCCACTGTTAGCACTGAAGTGCCTTGAGGCACATGGGTGACTTTTGGCGACACTGCAAATCTTGCTATAAATTTCAGACCGAGTCAAAACTAAATATGTTTTGGGTGGAGACCAGTGTTTTGTTTGGACAAGCATAAACGTAGCGTTTTGACAAGTGTGGCAAGTATCTATAGCCATTGTGACAAAAACAAAAGGGAGAAAGTGCGCCCTATACTGGGAGCATCGCTAAAAGCCTACAGCACCTGGTATTCCTAGGCAGTCTCCCATCCAAGTACTAACCAGGCCAGACCCAGCTTAGCTTCCGAGCTCAGACGAGATCGGGCAATCTTCGGGTAGTATGGCCGTAAGCCGAGACGCAGTCCTCAGACTTCAATTTTTAAATGTGGCAAGCTGGTTGACAGGACCTTTCTACAATGAGCTACACGTGTGTGATACAATAATCACTACTCTTTTTCTCAGCCTATGTAACTCTTTGGACTCTTGGCCCACTGTTAGCACTGAAGTGCCTTGAGGCACATGGGTGACTTTTGGCGACACTGCAAATCTTGCTATAAATTTCAGACCGAGTCAAAACTAAATATGTTTTGGGTGGAGACCAGTGTTTTGTTTGGACAAGCATAAACGTAGCGTTTTGACAAGTGTGGCAAGTATCTATAGCCATTGTGACAAAAACAAAAGGGAGAAAGTGCGCCCTATACTGGGAGCATCGCTAAAAGCCTACAGCACCTGGTATTCCTAGGCAGTCTCCCATCCAAGTACTAACCAGGCCAGACCCAGCTTAGCTTCCGAGCTCAGACGAGATCGGGCAATCTTCGGGTAGTATGGCCGTAAGCCGAGACGCAGTCCTCAGACTTCAATTTTTAAATGTGGCAAGCTGGTTGACAGGACCTTTCTACAATGAGCTACACGTGTGTGATACAATAATCACTACTCTTTTTCTCAATCTATGTAACTCTTTGGACTCTTGGCCCACTGTTAGCACTGAAGTGCCTTGAGGCACATGGGTGACTGTTGGCGACACTAAAAATCTTGCTATAAATTTCAGACCGAGTCAAAACTAAACATGTTTTGGGTGGAGACCAGTGTTTTGTTTGGACGAGCATAAACGTAGCGTTTCGACAAGTGTGGCAAGTATCTATAGCCATTGTGACAAAAACAAAAGGGAGAAAGTGCGCCCTATACTGGGAGCATCGCTAAAAGCCTACAGCACCTGGTATTCCTAGGCAGTCGCCCATCCAAGTACTAACCAGGACAGACCCAGCTTAGCTTCCGAGATCAGACGAGATCGGGCGATCTTCGGGTAGTATGGCGGTAAGCCGAGAGCCAGTCCTCAGAATTCAATTTTTAAATGTGGCAAGCTGGTTGACAGGACCTTTCTGCAATGAGCTACACGTCTGTGATACAATAATCACTGCTCTTTTTCTCAATCTATGTAACTCTTTGGACTCTTGGCCCACTGTTAGCACTGAAGTGCCTTGAGGCACATGGGTGACTGTTGGCGACACTGCAAATCTTGCTATAAATTTCAGACCGAGTCAAAACTAAACATGTTTTGGGTGGAGACCAGTGTTTTGTTTGGACGAGCATAAACGTAGCGTTTCGACAAGTGTGGCAAGTATCTATAGCCATTGTGACAAAAACAAAAGGGAGAAAGTGCGCCCTATACTGGGAGCATCGCTAAAAGCCTACAGCACCTGGTATTCCTAGGCAGTCGCCCATCCAAGTACTAACCAGGCCAGACCCAGCTTAGCTTCCGAGCTCAGACGAGATCGGGCGATCTTCGGGTAGTATGGCCGTAAACCGAGACGCAGTCCTCAGACTTCAATTTTTAAATGTGGGAAGCTGGTTGACAGGACCTTTCTGCAATGAGCTACACATGTGTGATACAATAATCACTGCTCTTTTTCTCAGCATATGTAACTCTTTGGACTTTTGCCCCACTGTTAGCACTGAAGTGCCTTGAGGCACATGGGTCATTTTTGGCGACACTGCAAATCTTGCTATAAATTTCAGACCGAGTCAAAACTAAACAAACATGTTTTGGGTGGAGACCAGCGGTTTGTTTGGACGAGCATACTGTAGCGTTTTGACAAGTGTGGCAAATATCTATAGCCATTGTGAAAAAAACAAAAGGGAGAAAGTGCGCCCTATACTGGTAGCATCGCTAAAAGCCTACAGCACCTGGTATTCCTAGGCAGTCTCCCAACCAAGTACTAACCAGGCCAGACCCAGCTTAGCTTCCGAGCTCAGACGAGATCGGGCGATCTTCGGGTAGTATGGCCGTAAGCCGAGACGCAGTCCTCAGACTTCAATTTTTAAATGTGGCAAGCTGGTTGACAGGACCTTTCTACAATGAGCTACACGTGTGTGATACAATAATCACTACTCTTTTTCTCAGCCTATGTAACTCTTTGGACTCTTGGCCCACTGTTAGCACTGAAGTGCCTTGAGGCACATGGGTGACTTTTGGCGACACTGCAAATCTTGCTATAAATTTCAGACCGAGTCAAAACTAAATATATTTTGGGTGGAGACCAGTGTTTTGTTTGGACAAGCATAAACGTAGCGTTTTGACAAGTGTGGCAAGTATCTATAGCCATTGTGACAAAAACAAAAGGGAGAAAGTGCGCCCTATACTGGGAGCATCGCTAAAAGCCTACAGCACCTGGTATTCCTAGGCAGTCTCCCATCCAAGTACTAACCAGGCCAGACCCAGCTTAGCTTCCGAGCTCAGACGAGATCGGGCGATCTTCGGGTAGTATGGCCGTAAGCCGAGACGCAGTCCTCAGACTTCAATTTTTAAATGTGGCAAGCTGGTTGACAGGACCTTTCTACAATGAGCTACACGTGTGTGATACAATAATCACTACTCTTTTTCTCAGCCTATGTAACTCTTTGGACTTTTGCCCCACTGTTAGCACTGAAGTGCCTTGAGGCACATGGGTCACTGTTGGCGACACTGCAAATCTTGCTATAAATTTCAGACCGAGTCAAAACTAAACAAACATGTTTTGGGTGGAGACCAGCGGTTTGTTTGGACGAGCATAATGTAGCGTTTTGACAAGTGTGGCAAGTATCTATAGCCATTTTGACAAAAACAAAAGCAAGAAAGTGCACCCTATACTGGGAGCATCGCTAAATGCCTACAGCACCTGGTATTCCTAGGAAGTCTCCCATCCAAGTACTAACCAGGCCAGACCCAGCTTAGCTTCCGAGATCAGACGAGATCGGGCGATCTTCGGGTAGTATGGCCGTAAGCCGAGAGGCAGCCCTCAGAATTCAATTTTTAAATGTGGCAAGCTGGTTGACAGGACCTTTCTGCAATGAGCTACACGTGTGTGATACAATAATCACTGCTCTTTTTCTCAGCCTATGTATCTCTTTGGACTTTTGCCCCACTGTTAGCACTGAAGTGCCTTGAGGCACATGGGTCACTGTTGGCGACACTGCAAATCTTGCTATAAATTTCAGACCGAGTCAAAACTAAACTTGTTTTGGGTGTAGAACAGCGTTTTGTTTGGACGAGCATAATGTAGCGTTTTGACAAGTGTGGCAAGTATCTATAGCCATTGTGACAAAAACAAAAGGGAGAAAGTGCGCCCTATACTGGTAGCATCGCTAAAAGCCTACAGCACCTGGTATTCCTAGGCAGTCTCCCAACCAAGTACTAACCAGGCCGGACCCAGCTTAGCTTCCGAGATCAGACGAGATCGGGCGATCTTCGGGTAGTATGGCCGTAAGCCGAGAGGTAGTCCTCAGAATTCAATTTTTAAATGTGGCAAGCTGGTTGACAGAACCTTTCTGCAATGAGCTACACGTGTGTGATACAATAATCACTGCTCTTTTTCTCAGCCTATGTAACTCTTTGGACTTTTGCCCCACTGTTACACTGAAGTGCCTTGAGGCACATGGGTCACTGTTGGCGACACTGCAAATCTTGCTATAAATTTCAGACCGAGTCAAAACTAAACTTGTTTTGGGTGTAGAACAGCGTTTTGTTTGGACGAGCATAATGTAGCGTTTTGACAAGTGTGGCAAGTATCTATAGCCATTGTGACAAAAACAAAAGGGAGAAAGTGCGCCCTATACTGGGAGCATCGCTAAAAGCCTACAGCACCTGGTATTCCTAGGCAGTCTCCCATCCAATTACTAACCAGGCCAGACCCAGCTTAGCTTCCGAGATCAGACGAGATCGGGCGATCTTCGGGTAGTATGGCCGTAAGCCGAGAGGCAATCCTTGAATTCAATTTTTAAATGTGGCAAGCTGGTTGACAGGACCTTTCTGCAATGAGCTACACGTGTGTGATACAATAATCACTGCTCTTTTTCTCAGCCTATGTAACTCTTTGGACTTTTGCCCCACTGTTAGCACTGAAGTGCCTTGAGGCACATGGGTCACTGTTGGCGACACTGCAAATCTTGCTATAAATTTCAGACCGAGTCAAAACTAAACATGTTTTGGGTGGAGACCAGCGTTTTGTTTGGACGAGCATAATGTAGCGTTTTGACAAGTGTGGCAAGTATCTATAGCCATTGTGAGAAAAACAAAAGGGAGAAAGTGCGCCCTATACTGGGAGCATCGCTAAAAGCCTACGGCACTTGGTATTCCTAGGCAGTCTCCCAACCAAGTACTAACCAGGCCAGACCCAGCTTAGCTTCCGAGATCAGACGAGATCGGGCGATCTTCAGGTAGTATGGCCGTAAGCCGAGACGCAGTCCTCAGAATTCAATTTTTAAATGTGGCAAGCTGGTTGACAGGACCTTTCTGCAATGAGCTACACGTGTGTGATACAATAATCACTGCTCTTTTTCTCAGCCTATGTAACTCTTTGGACTCTTGGCCCACTGTTAGCACTGAAGTGCCTTGAGGCACATGGGTGACTTTTGGCGACACTGCATATCTTGCTATAAATTTCAGACCGAGTCAAAACTAAACATGTTTTGGGTGGAGACCAGTGTTTTTTTTGGACGAGCATAAACGTAGCGTTTTGACAAGTGTGGCAAGTATCTATAGCCATTGTGACAAAAACAAAAGGGAGAAAGTGCGCCCTATACTGGGAGCATCGCTAAAAGCCTACAGCACCTGGTATTCCTAGGCAGTCTCCCATCCAAGTACTAACCAGGCCAGACCCAGCTTAGCTTCCGAGATCAGACGAGATCAGGCGATCTTCGGGTAGTATGGCCGTAAGCCGAGAGGGAGTCCTCAGAATTCAATTTTTAAATGTGGCAAGCTGGTTGACAGGACCTTTCTGCAATGAGCTACACGTGTGTGATACAATAATCACTGCTCTTTTTCTCAGCCTATGTAACTCTTTGGACTTTTGCCCCACTGTTAGCACTGAAGTGCCTTGAGGCACATGGGTCACTGTTGGCGACACTGCAAATCTTGCTATAAATTTCAGACCGAGTCAAAACTAAACCTGTTTTGGGTGTAGAACAGCGTTTTGTTTGGACGAGCATAATGTAGCGTTTTGACAAGTGTGGCAAGTATCTATAGCCATTGTGACAAAAACAAAAGGGAGAAAGTGCGCCCTATACTGGGAGCATCGCTAAAAGTCTACAGCACCTGGTATTCCTAGGCAGTCTCCCATCCAAGTACTAACCAGGCCAGACCCAGCTTAACTTCCGAGATCAGACGAGATCGGGCGATCTTCGGGTAGTATGGCCGTAAGCCGAGAGGCAATCCTTGAATTCAATTTTTAAATGTGGCAAGCTGGTTGACAGGACCTTTCTGCAATGAGCTACACGTGTGTGATACAATAATCACTGCTCTTTTTCTCAGCCTATGTAACTCTTTGGACTTTTGCCCCACTGTTAGCACTGAAGTGCCTTGAGGCACATGGGTCACTGTTGGCGACACTGCAAATCTTGCTATAATTTTCAGACCGAGTCAAAACTAAACATGTTTTGGGTGGAGACCAGCGTTTTGTTTGGACGAGCATAATGTAGCGTTTTGACAAGTGTGGCAAGTATCTATAGCCATTGTGAGAAAAACAAAAGGGAGAAAGTGCGCCCTATACTGGGAGCATCGCTAAAAGCCTACGGCACTTGGTATTCCTAGGCAGTCTCCCAACCAAGTACTAACCAGGCCAGACCCAGCTTAGCTTCCGAGATCAGACGAGATCGGGCGATCTTCAGGTAGTATGGCCGTAAGCCGAGACGCAGTCCTCAGAATTCAATTTTTAAATGTGGCAAGCTGGTTGACAGGACCTTTTTGCAATGAGCTACACGTGTGTGATACAATAATCACTGCTCTTTTTCTCAGCCTATGTAACTCTTTGGACTCTTGGCCCACTGTTAGCACTGAAGTGCCTTGAGGCACATGGGTGACTTTTGGCGACACTGCATATCTTGCTATAAATTTCAGACCGAGTCAAAACTAAACATGTTTTGGGTGGAGACCAGTGTTTTTTTTGGACGAGCATAAACGTAGCGTTTTGACAAGTGTGGCAAGTATCTATAGCCATTGTGACAAAAACAAAAGGGAGAAAGTGCGCCCTATACTGGGAGCATCGCTAAAAGCCTACAGCACCTGGTATTCCTAGGCAGTCTCCCATCCAAGTACTAACCAGGCCAGACCCAGCTTAGCTTCCGAGCTCAGACGAGATCGGGCGATCTTCGGGTAGTATGGCCGTAAGCCGAGACGCAGTCCTCAGACTTCAATTTTTAAATGTGGCAAGCTGGTTGACAGGACCTTTCTACAATGAGCTACACGTGTGTGATACAATAATCACTACTCTTTTTCTCAGCCTATGTAACTCTTTGGACTTTTGCCCCACTGTTAGCACTGAAGTGCCTTGAGGCACATGGGTCACTGTTGGCGACACTGCAAATCTTGCTATAAATTTCAGACCGAGTCAAAACTAAACATGTTTTGGGTGGAGACCAGCGTTTTGTTTGGACGAGCATAATGTAGCATTTTGACAAGTGTGGCAAGTATCTATAGCCATTGTGACAAAAACAAAAGGGAGAAAGTGCGCCCTATACTGGGAGCATCGCTAAAAGCCTACAGCACCTGGTATTCCTAGGCAGTCTCCCATCCAAGTACTAACCAGGCCAGACCCAGCTTAGCTTCCGAGATCAGACGAGATCAGGCGATCTTCGGGTAGTATGGCCGTAAGCCGAGAGGGAGTCCTCAGAATTCAATTTTTAAATGTGGCAAGCTGGTTGACAGGACCTTTCTGCAATGAGCTACACGTGTGAGATACAATAATCACTGCTCTTTTTCTCAGCCTATGTAACTCTTTGGACTTTTGCCCCACTGTTAGCACTGAAGTGCCTTGAGGCACATGGGTCACTGTTGGCGACACTGCAAATCTTGCTATAAATTTCAGACCGAGTCAAAACTAAACAAACATGTTTTGGGTGGAGACCAGCGGTTTGTTTGGACGAGCATAATGTAGCGTTTTGACAAGTGTGGCAAGTATCTCTAGCCATTGTGACAAAAACAAAAGGGAGAAAGTGCGCCCTATACTGGGAGCATCGCTAAAAGCCTACAGCACCTGGTATTCCTAGGCAGTCTCCCATACAAGTACTAACCAGGCCAGACCCAGCTTAGCATCCGAGCTCAGACGAGATCGGGCGATCTTCGGGTAGTATGGCCGTAAGCCGAGACGCAGTTCTCAGACTTCAATTTTTAAATGTGGCAAGCGTGTTGACAGGACCTTTCTGCAATGAGCTACACGTGTGTGATACAATAATCACTACTCTTTTTCTCAGCCTATGTAACTCTTTGGACTTTTGCCCCACTGTTAGCACTGAAGTGCCTTGAGGCACATGGGTCACTGTTGGCGACACTGCAAATCTTGCTATAAATTTCAGACCGAATCAAAACTAAACATTTTTTGGGTGGAGACCAGTGTTTTGTTTGGACAAGCATAAACGTAGCGTTTTGACAAGTGTGGCAAGTATCTATAGCCATTGTGACAAAAACAAAAGGGAGAAAGTGCGCCCTATACTGGGAGCATCGCTAAAAGCCTACAGCACCTGGTATTCCTAGGCAGTCTCCCATCCAATTACTAACCAGGCCAGACCCAGCTTAGCTTCCGAGATCAGACGAGATCGGGCGATCTTCGGGTAGTATGGCCGTAAGCCAAGAGGCAATCCTTGAATTCAATTTTTAAATGTGGCAAGCTGGTTGACAGGACCTTTCTGCAATGAGCTACACGTGTGTGATACAATAATCACTGCTCTTTTTCTCAGCCTATGTAACTCTTTGGACTTTTGCCCCACTGTTAGCACTGAAGTGCCTTGAGGCACATGGGTCACTGTTGGCGACACTGCAAATCTTGCTATAAATTTCAGACCGAGTCAAAACTAAACATGTTTTGGGTGGAGACCAGCGTTTTGTTTGGACGAGCATAATGTAGCGTTTTGACAAGTGTGGCAAGTATCTATAGCCATTGTGAGAAAAACAAAAGGGAGAAAGTGCGCCCTATACTGGGAGCATCGCTAAAAGCCTACGGCACTTGGTATTCCTAGGCAGTCTCCCAACCAAGTACTAACCAGGCCAGACCCAGCTTAGCTTCCGAGATCAGACGAGATCGGGCGATCTTCAGGTAGTATGGCCGTAAGCCGAGACGCAGTCCTCAGAATTCAATTTTTAAATGTGGCAAGCTGGTTGACAGGACCTTTCTGCAATGAGCTACACGTGTGTGATACAATAATCACTGCTCTTTTTCTCAGCCTATGTAACTCTTTGGACTCTTGGCCCACTGTTAGCACTGAAGTGCCTTGAGGCACATGGGTGACTTTTGGCGACACTGCATATCTTGCTATAAATTTCAGACCGAGTCAAAACTAAACATGTTTTGGGTGGAGACCAGTGTTTTTTTTGGACGAGCATAAACGTAGCGTTTTGACAAGTGTGGCAAGTATCTATAGCCATTGTGACAAAAACAAAAGGGAGAAAGTGCGCCCTTTACTGGGAGCATCGCTAAAAGCCTACAGCACCTGGTATTCCTAGGCAGTCTCCCATCCAAGTACTAACCAGGCCAGACCCAGCTTAGCTTCCGAGATCAGACGAGATCAGGCGATCTTCGGGTAGTATGGCCGTAAGCCGAGAGGGAGTCCTCAGAATTCAATTTTTAAATGTGGCAAGCTGGTTGACAGGACCTTTCTGCAATGAGCTACACGTGTGTGATACAATAATCACTGCTCTTTTTCTCAGCCTATGTAACTCTTTGGACTTTTGCCCCACTGTTAGCACTGAAGTGCCTTGAGGCACATGGGTCACTGTTGGCGACACTGCAAATCTTGCTATAAATTTCAGACCGAGTCAAAACTAAACATGTTTTGGGTGGAGACCAGCGTTTTGTTTGGACGAGCATAATGTAGCGTTTTGACAAGTGTGGCAAGTATCTATAGCCATTGTGAGAAAAACAAAAGGGAGAAAGTGCGCCCTATACTGGGAGCATCGCTAAAAGCCTACGGCACTTGGTATTCCTAGGCAGTCTCCCAACCAAGTACTAACCAGGCCAGACCCAGCTTAGCTTCCGAGATCAGACGAGATCGGGCGATCTTCAGGTAGTATGGCCGTAAGCCGAGACGCAGTCCTCAGAATTCAATTTTTAAATGTGGCAAGCTGGTTGACAGGACCTTTTTGCAATGAGCTACACGTGTGTGATACAATAATCACTGCTCTTTTTCTCAGCCTATGTAACTCTTTGGACTCTTGGCCCACTGTTAGCACTGAAGTGCCTTGAGGCACATGGGTGACTTTTGGCGACACTGCATATCTTGCTATAAATTTCAGACCGAGTCAAAACTAAACATGTTTTGGGTGGAGACCAGTGTTTTTTTTGGACGAGCATAAACGTAGCGTTTTGACAAGTGTGGCAAGTATCTATAGCCATTGTGACAAAAACAAAAGGGAGAAAGTGCGCCCTATATTGGGAGCATCGCTAAAAGCCTACAGCACCTGGTATTCCTAGGCAGTCTCCCATCCAAGTACTAACCAGGCCAGACCCAGCTTAGCTTCCGAGCTCAGACGAGATCGGGCAATCTTCGGGTAGTATGGCCGTAAGCCGAGACGCAGTCCTCAGACTTCAATTTTTAAATGTGGCAAGCTGGTTGACAGGACCTTTCTACAATGAGCTACACGTGTGTGATACAATAATCACTACTCTTTTTCTCAGCCTATGTAACTCTTTGGACTTTTGCCCCACTGTTAGCACTGAAGTGCCTTGAGGCACATGGGTCACTGTTGGCGACACTGCAAATCTTGCTATAAATTTCAGACCGAGTCAAAACTAAACAAACATGTTTTGGGTGGAGACCAGCGGTTTGTTTGGACGAGCATAATGTAGCGTTTTGACAAGTGTGGCAAGTATCTCTAGCCATTGTGACAAAAACAAAAGGGAGAAAGTGCGCCCTATACTGGGAGCATCGCTAAAAGCCTACAGCACCTGGTATTCCTAGGCAGTCTCCCATACAAGTACTAACCAGGCCAGACCCAGCTTAGCATCCGAGCTCAGACGAGATCGGGCGATCTTCGGGTAGTATGGCCGTAAGCCGAGACGCAGTTCTCAGACTTCAATTTTTAAATGTGGCAAGCTGGTTGACAGGACCTTTCTGCAATGAGCTACACGTGTGTGATACAATAATCACTACTCTTTTTCTCAGCCTATGTAACTCTTTGGACTTTTGCCCCACTGTTAGCACTGAAGTGCCTTGAGGCACATGGGTCACTGTTGGCGACACTGCAAATCTTGCTATAAATTTCAGACCGAATCAAAACTAAACATTTTTTGGGTGGAGACCAGTGTTTTGTTTGGACAAGCATAAACGTAGCGTTTTGACAAGTGTGGCAAGTATCTATAGCCATTGTGACAAAAACAAAAGGGAGAAAGTGCGCCCTATACTGGGAGCATCGCTAAAAGCCTACAGCACCTGGTATTCCTAGGCAGTCTCCCATACAAGTACTAACCAGGCCAGACCCAGCTTAGCATCCGAGCTCAGACGAGATCGGGCGATCTTCGGGTAGTATGGCCGTAAGCCGAGACGCAGTTCTCAGACTTCAATTTTTAAATGTGGCAAGCTGGTTGACAGGACCTTTCTGCAATGAGCTACACGTGTGTGATACAATAATCACTACTCTTTTTCTCAGCCTATGTAACTCTTTGGACTTTTGCCCCACTGTTAGCACTGAAGTGCCTTGAGGCACATGGGTCACTGTTGGCGACACTGCAAATCTTGCTATAAATTTCAGACCGAATCAAAACTAAACATTTTTTGGGTGGAGACCAGTGTTTTGTTTGGACAAGCATAAACGTAGCGTTTTGACAAGTGTGGCAAGTATCTATAGCCATTGTGACAAAAACAAAAGGGAGAAAGTGCGCCCTATACTGGGAGCATCGCTAAAAGCCTACAGCACCTGGTATTCCTAGGCAGTCTCCCATCCAAGTACTAACCAGGCCAGACCCAGCTTAGCTTCCGAGCTCAGACGAGATCGGGCGATCTCCGGGTAGTATGGCCGTAAGCCGAGACGCAGTCCTCAGACTTCAATTTTTAAATGTGGGAAGCTGGTTGACAGGACCTTTCTGCAATGAGCTACACGTGTGTGTTAAAATAATCACTACTCTTTTTCTCAGCCTATGTAACTCTTTGGACTTTTGCCCCACTGTTAGCACTGAAGTGCCTTGAGGCACATGGGTCACTGTTGGCGACACTGCAAATCTTGCTATAAATTTCAGACCGAGTCAAAACTAAACATGTTTTGGGTGGAGACCAGCGTTTTGTTTGGACGAGCATAATGTAGCGTTTTGACAAGTGTGGCAAGTATCTATAGCCATTTTGACAAAAACAAAAGCGAGAAAGTGCGCCCTATACTGGGAGCATCGCTAAATGCCTACAGCACCTGGTATTCCTAGGCAGTCTCCCATCCAAGTACTAACCAGGCCAGACCCAGCTTAGCTTCCGAGCTCAGACGAGATCGGGCGATCTTCGGGTAGTATGGCCGTAAGCCGAGAGGCAGTCCTCAGAATTCAATTTTTAAATGTGGCAAGCTGGTTGACAGGACCTTTCTGCAATGAGCTACACGTGTGTGATACAATAATCACTGCTCTTTTTCTTAGCCTATGTAACTCTTTGGACTTTTGGCCCACTGTTAGCACTGAAGTGCCTTGAGGCACATGGGTCACTGTTGGCGACACTGCAAATCTTGCTATAAATTTCAGACCGAGTCAAAACTAAACAAACATGTTTTGGGTGGAGACCAGCGGTTTGTTTGGACGAGCATAATGTAGCGTTTTGACGAGTGTGGCAAGTATCTATAGCCATTGTGAAAAAAACAAAAGGGAGAAAGTGCGCCCTATACTGGGAGCATCGCTAAAAGCCTACAGCACCTGGTATTCCTAGGCAGTCTCCCATCCAAGTACTAACCAGGTCAGACCCAGCTTAGCTTCCGAGATCAGACGAGATCGGGCGATCTTCGGGTAGTATGGCCGTAAGCCGAGAGGCAATCCTCAGAATTCAATTTTTAAATGTGGCAAGCTGGTTGACAGGACCTTTCTGCAATGAGCTACACGTGTGTGATACAATAATCACTGCTCTTTTTCTCAGCCTATGTAACTCTTTGGACTTTTGCCCCACTGTTAGCACTGAAGTGCCTTGAGGCACATGGGTCACTGTTGGCGACACTGCAAATCTTGCTATAAATTTCAGACCGAGTCAAATCTAAACTTGTTTTGGGTGGAGACCAGCGTATTGTTTGGACAAGCATAAACATAGCGTTTTGACAAGTGTGGCAAGTATCTATAGCCATTGTGACAAAAACAAAAGGGAGAAAGTGCGCCCTATACTGGGAGCATCGCTAAAAGCCTACAGCACTTGGTATTCCTAGGCAGTCTCCCAACCAAGTACTAACCAGGCCAGACCCAGCTTAGCTTCCGAGATCAGACGAGATCGGGCGATCTTCGGGTAGTATGGCCGTAAGCCAAGACGCAGTCCTCAGAATTCAATTTTTAAATGTGGGAAGCTGGTTGACAGGACCTTTCTGCAATGAGCTACACGTGTGTGATACAATAATCACTACTCTTTTTCTCAGCCTATGTAACTCTTTGGACTTTTGCCCCACTGTTAGCACTGAAGTGCCTTGAGGCACATGGGTCACTGTTGGCGACACTGCAAATCTTGCTATAAATTTCAGACCGAGTCAAAACTAAACATGTTTTGGGTGGAGACCAGCGTTTTGTTTGGACGAGCATAATGTAGCGTTTTGACAAGTGTGGCAAGTATCTATAGCCATTGTGACAAAAACAAAAGGGAGAAAGTGCGCCCTATACTGGGAGCATCGCTAAAACCTTACAGCACCTGGTATTCCTAGGCAGTCTCCCATCCAAGTACTAACCAGGCCAGACCCAGCTTAGCTTCCGAGCTCAGACGAGATCGGGCGATCTTCGGGTAGTATGGCCGTAAGCCGAGACGCAGTCCTCAGACTTCAATTTTTAAATGTGGCAAGCTGGTTGACAGGACCTTTCTACAATGAGCTACACGTGTGTGATACAATAATCACTACTCTTTTTCTCAGCCTATGTAACTCTTTGGACTTTTGCCCCACTGTTAGCACTGAAGTGCCTTGAGGCACATGGGTCACTGTTGGCGACACTGCAAATCTTGCTATAAATTTCAGACCGAGTCAAAACTAAACAAACATGTTTTGGGTGGAGACCAGCGTTTTGTTTGGACGAGCATAATGTAGCGTTTTGACAAGTGTGGCAAGTATCTATAGCCATTTTGACAAAAACAAAAGCGAGAAAGTGCGCCTTATACTGGGAGCATCGCTAAATGCCTACAGCACCTGGTATTCCTAGGCAGTCTCCCATCCAAGTACTAACCAGGCCAGACCCAGCTTAGCTTCCGAGATCAGACGAGATCGGGCGATCTTCGGGTAGTATGGCCGTAAGCCGAGAGGCAATCCTCAGAATTCAATTTTTAAATGTGGCAAGCTGGTTGACAGGACCTTTCTGCAATGAGCTACACGTGTGTGATACAATAATCACTGCTCTTTTTCTCAGCCTATGTAACTCTTTGGACTTTTGCCCCACTGTTAGCACTGAAGTGCCTTGAGGCACATGGGTCACTGTTGGCGACACTGCAAATCTTGCTATAAATTTCAGACCGAGTCAAAACTAAACTTGTTTTGGGTGTAGAACAGCGTTTTGTTTGGACGTGCATAATGTAGCGTTTTGACAAGTGTGGCAAGTATCTATAGCCATTGTGAGAAAAACAAAAGGGAGAAAGTGCGCCCTATACTGGGAGCATCGCTAAAAGGCCTACGGCACTTGGTATTCCTAGGCAGTCTCCCAACCAAGTACTAACCAGGCCAGACCCAGCTTAGCTTCCGAGATCAGACGAGATCGGGCGATCTTCAGGTAGTATGGCCGTAAGCCGAGACGCAGACCTCAGAATTCAATTTTTAAATGTGGCAAGCTGGTTGACAGGACCTTTCTGCAATGAGCTACACGTGTGTGATACAATAATCACTGCTCTTTTTCTCAGCCTATGTAACTCTTTGGACTGTTGGCCCACTGTTAGCACTGAAGTGCCTTGAGGCACATGGGTGACTTTTGGCGACACTGCATATCTTGCTATAAATTTCAGACCGAGTCAAAACTAAACATGTTTTGGGTGGAGACCAGTGTTTTTTTTGGACGAGCATAAACGTAGCGTTTTGACAAGTGTGGCAAGTATCTATAGCCATTGTGACAAAAACAAAAGGGAGAAAGTGCGCCCTATACTGGGAGCATCGCTAAAAGCCTACAGCACCTGGTATTCCTAGGCAGTCTCCCATCCAAGTACTAACCAGGCCAGACCCAGCTTAGCTTCCGAGCTCAGACGAGATCGGGCGATCTTCGGGTAGTATGGCCGTAAGCCGAGACGCAGTCCTCAGACTTAAATTTTTAAACGTGGCAAGCTGGTTGACAGGACCTTTCTACAATGAGCTACACGTGTGTGATACAATAATCACTACTCTTTTTCTCAGCCTATGTAACTCTTTGGACTTTTGCCCCACTGTTAGCACTGAAGTGCCTTGAGGCACATGGGTCACTGTTGGCGACACTGCAAATCTTGCTATAAATTTCAGACCGAGTCAAAACTAAACATGTTTTGGGTGGAGACCAGCGTTTTGTTTGGACGAGCATAATGTAGCGTTTTGACAAGTGTGCCAAGTATCTATAGCCATTGTGACAAAAACAAAAGGGAGAAAGTGCGCCCTATACTGGGAGCATCGCTAAAAGCTTACAGCACCTGGTATTCCTAGGCAGTCTCCCATCCAAGTACTAACCAGGCCAGACCCAGCTTAGCTTCCGAGATCAGACGAGATCGGGCTATCTTCGGTTAGTATGGCCGTAAGCCGAGAGGCAGTCCTCAGAATTCAATTTTTAAATGTGGCAAGCTGGTTGACAGGACCTTTCTGCAATGAGCTACACGTGTGTGATACAATAATCACTGCTCTTTTTCTCAGCCTACGTAACTCTTTGGACTTTTGCCCCACTGTTAGCACTGAAGTGCCTTGAGGCACATGGGTCACTGTTGGCGACACTGCAAATCTTGCTATAAATTTCAGACCGAGTCAAAACTAAACAAACATGTTTTGGGTGGAGACCAGCGGTTTGTTTGGACGAGCATAATGTAGCGTTTTGACAAGTGTGGGAAGTATCTATAGCCATTGTGACAAAAACAAAAGGGAGAAAGTGCGCCCTATACTGGGAGCATCGCTAAAAGCCTACAGCACCTGGTATTCCTAGGCAGTCTCCCATCCAAGTACTAACCAGGCCAGACCCAGCTTAGCTTCCGAGATCAGACGAGATCGGGCGATCTTCGGGTAGTATGGCCGTAAGCCGAGAGGCAGTCCTCAGAATTCAATTTTTAAATGTGGCAAGCTGGTTGACAGGACCTTTCTGCAATGAGCTACACGTGTGTGATACAATAATCACTGCTCTTTTTCTCAGCCTATGTATCTCTTTGGACTTTTGCCCCACTGTTAGCACTGAAGTGCCTTGAGGCACATGGGTCACTGTTGGCGACACTGCAAATCTTGCTATAAATTTCAGACCGAGTCAAAACTAAACAAACATGTTTTGGGTGGAGACCAGCGGTTTGTTTGGACGAGCATAATGTAGCGTTTTGACAAGTGTGGCAAGTATCTCTAGCCATTGTGAAAAAAACAAAAGGGAGAAAGTGCGCCCTATACTGGTAGCATCGCTAAAAGCCTACAGCACCTGGTATTCCTAGGCAGTCTCCCAACCAAGTACTAACCAGGCCAGACCCAACTTAGCTTCCGAGATCAGACGAGATCGGGCGATCTTCGGGTAGTATGGCCGTAAGCCGAGAGGCAGTCCTCAGAATTCAATTTTTAAATGTGGCAAGCTGGTTGACAGGACCTTTCTGCAATGAGCTACACGTGTGTGATACAATAATCACTGCTCTTTTTCTCAGCCTATGTAACTCTTTGGACTTTTGCCCCACTGTTAGCACTGAAGTGCCTTGAGGCACATGGGTCACTGTTGGCGACACTGCAAATCTTGCAATAAATTTCAGACCGAGTCAAAACTAAACTTGTTTTGGGTGTAGAACAGCGTTTTGTTTGGACGAGCATAATGTAGCGTTTTGACAAGTGTGGCAAGTATCTATAGCCATTGTGAGAAAAACAAAAGGGAGAAAGTGCGCCCTATACTGGGAGCATCGCTAAAAGCTTACAGCACCTGGTATTCCTAGGTAGTCTCCCATCCAAGTACTAACCAGGCCAGACCCAGCTTAGCTTCCGAGATCAGACGAGATCGGGCTATCTTCGGTTAGTATGGCCGTAAGCCGAGAGGCAGTCCTCAGAATTAAATTTTTAAATGTGGCAAGCTGGTTGACAGGACCTTTCTGCAATGAGCTACACGTGTGTGATACAATAATCACTGCTCTTTTTCTCAGCCTATGTAACTCTTTGGACTTTTGCCCCACTGTTAGCACTGAAGTGCCTTGAGGCACATGGGTCACTGTTGGCGACACTGCAAATCTTGCTATAAATTTCAGACCGAGTCAAAACTAAACAAACATGTTTTGGGTGGAGACCAGCGGTTTGTTTGGACGAGCATAATGTAGCGTTTTGACAAGTGTGGGAAGTATCTATAGCCATTGTGACAAAAACAAAAGGGAGAAAGTGCGCCCTATACTGGGAGCATCGCTAAAAGCCTACAGCACCTGGTATTCCTAGGCAGTCTCCCATCCAAGTACTAACCAGGCCAGACCCAGCTTAGCTTCCGAGATCAGACGAGATCGGGCGATCTTCGGGTAGTATGGCCGTAAGCCGAGAGGCAGTCCTCAGAATTCAATTTTTAAATGTGGCAAGCTGGTTGACAGGACCTTTCTGCAATGAGCTACACGTGTGTGATACAATAATCACTGCTCTTTTTCTCAGCCTATGTAACTCTTTGGACTTTTGCCCCACTGTTAGCACTGAAGTGCCTTGAGGCACATGGGTCACTGTTGGCGACACTGCAAATCTTGCTATAAATTTCAGACCGAGTCAAAACTAAACAAACATGTTTTGGGTGGAGACCAGCGGTTTGTTTGGACGAGCATAATGTAGCGTTTTGACAAGTGTGGCAAGTATCTCTAGCCATTGTGAAAAAAACAAAAGGGAGAAAGTGCGCCCTATACTGGTAGCATCGCTAAAAGCCTACAGCACCTGGTATTCCTAGGTAGTCTCCCAACCAAGTACTAACCAGGCCAGACCCAACTTAGCTTCCGAGATCAGACGAGATCGGGCGATCTTCGGGTAGTATGGCCGTAAGCCGAGAGGCAGTCCTCAGAATTCAATTTTTAAATGTGGCAAGCTGGTTGACAGGACCTTTCTGCAATGAGCTACACGTGTGTGATACAATAATCACTGCTCTTTTTCTCAGCCTATGTAACTCTTTGGACTTTTGCCCCACTGTTAGCACTGAAGTGCCTTGAGGCACATGGGTCACTGTTGGCGACACTGCAAATCTTGCAATAAATTTCAGACCGAGTCAAAACTAAACTTGTTTTGGGTGTAGAACAGCGTTTTGTTTGGACGAGCATAATGTAGCGTTTTGACAAGTGTGGCAAGTATCTATAGCCATTGTGACAAAAACAAAAGGGAGAAAGTGCGCCCTATACTGGGAGCATCGCTAAAAGCCTACAGCACCTGGTATTCCTAGGCAGTCTCCCATCCAAGTACTAACCAGGCCAGACCCAGCTTAGCTTCCGAGCTCAGACGAGATCGGGCGATCTTCGGGTAGTATGGCCGTAAGCCGAGACGCAGTCCTCAGACTTCAATTTTTAAATGTGGCAAGCTGGTTGACAGGACCTTTCTACAATGAGCTACACGTGTGTGATACAATAATCACTACTCTTTTTCTCAGCCTATGTAACTCTTTGGACTTTTGCCCCACTGTTAACACTGAAGTGCCTTGAGGCACATGGGTCACTGTTGGCGACACTGCAAATCTTGCTATAAATTTCAGACCGAGTCAAAACTAAACATGTTTTGGGTGGAGACCAGCGTTTTGTTTGGACGAGCATAATGTAGCGTTTTGACAAGTGTGGCAAGTATCTATAGCCATTGTGACAAAAACAAAAGGGAGAAAGTGCGCCCTATACTGGGAGCATCGCTAAAAGCTTACAGCACCTGGTATTCCTAGGCAGTCTCCCATCCAAGTACTAACCAGGCCAGACCCAGCTTAGCTTCCGAGATCAGACGAGATCGGGCTATCTTCGGTTAGTATGGCCGTAAGCCGAGAGGCAGTCCTCAGAATTCAATTTTTAAATGTGGCAAGCTGGTTGACAGGACCTTTCTGCAATGAGCTACACGTGTGTGATACAATAATCACTGCTCTTTTTCTCAGCCTATGTAACTCTTTGGACTTTTGCCCCACTGTTAGCACTGAAGTGCCTTGAGGCACATGGGTCACTGTTGGCGACACTGCAAATCTTGCTATAAATTTCAGACCGAGTCAAAACTAAACAAACATGTTTTGGGTGGAGACCAGCGGTTTGTTTGGACGAGCATAATGTAGCGTTTTGACAAGTGTGGGAAGTATCTATAGCCATTGTGACAAAAACAAAAGGGAGAAAGTGCGCCCTATACTGGGAGCATCGCTAAAAGCCTACAGCACCTGGTATTCCTAGGCAGTCTCCCATCCAAGTACTAACCAGGCCAGACCCAGCTTAGCTTCCGAGATCAGACGAGATCGGGCGATCTTCGGGTAGTATGGCCGTAAGCCGAGAGGCAGTCCTCAGAATTCAATTTTTAAATGTGGCAAGCTGGTTGACAGGACCTTTCTGCAATGAGCTACACGTGTGTGATACAATAATCACTGCTCTTTTTCTCAGCCTATGTAACTCTTTGGACTTTTGCCCCACTGTTAGCACTGAAGTGCCTTGAGGCACATGGGTCACTGTTGGCGACACTGCAAATCTTGCTATAAATTTCAGACCGAGTCAAAACTAAACTTGTTTTGGGTGGAGACCAGCGTATTGTTTGGACGAGCATAATGTAGCATTTTGACAAGTGTTGCAAGTATCTATAGCCATTGTGACAAAAACAAAAGGGAGAAAGTGCGCCCTATACTGGGAGCATCGCTAAAAGCCTACAGCACTTGGTATTCCTAGGCAGTCTCCCAACCAAGTACTAACCAGGTCAGACCCAGCTTAGCTTCCGAGATCAGACGAGATCGGGCGACCTTCGGGTAGTATGGCCGTAAGCCGAGACGCAGTCCTCATAATTCAATTTTTAAATGTGGCAAGCTGGTTGACAGGACCTTTCAGCAATGAGCTACACGTGTGTGATACAATAATCACTGCTCTTTTTCTCAATCTATGTAACTCTTTGGACTCTTGGCCCACTGTTAGCACTGAAGTGCCTATAGGCACATGGGTGACTTTTGGCGACACTGCATATCTTGCTATAAATTTCAGACCGAGTCAAAACTAAACAAACATGTTTTGGGTGGAGACCAGCGGTTTGTTTGGACGAGCATAATGTAGCGTTTTGACAAGTGTGGCAAGTATCTATAGCCATTGTGACAAAAACAAAAGGGAGAAAGTGCGCCCTATACTGGGAACATCGTTAAAAGCCTACAGCACCTGGTATTCCTAGGCAGTCTCCCATCCAAGTACTAACCAGGCCAGACCCAGCTTAGCTTCCGAGATCAGACGAGATCGGGCGATCTTCGGGTAGTATGGCCGTAAGCCGAGAGGCAGTCCTCAGAATTCAATTTTTAAATGTGGCAAGCTGGTTGACAGGACCTTTCTGCAATGAGCTACACGTGTGTGATACAATAATCACTGCTCTTTTTCTCAGCCTATGTATCTCTTTGGACTTTTGCCCCACTGTTAGCACTGAAGTGCCTTGAGGCACATGGGTCACTGTTGGCGACACTGCAAATCTTGCTATAAATTTCAGACCGAATCAAAACTAAACATTTTTTGGGTGGAGACCAGTGTTTTGTTTGGACAAGCATAAACGTAGCGTTTTGACAAGTGTGGCAAGTATCTATAGCCATTGTGACAAAAACAAAAGGGAGAAAGTGCGCCCTATACTGGGAGCATCGCTAAAAGCCTACAGCACCTGGTATTCCTAGGCAGTCTCCCATCCAAGTACTAACCAGGCCAGACCCAGCTTAGCTTCCGAGCTCAGACGAGATCGGGCGATCTCCGGGTAGTATGGCCGTAAGCCGAGACGCAGTCCTCAGACTTCAATTTTTAAATGTGGGAAGCTGGTTGACAGGACCTTTCTGCAATGAGCTACACGTGTGTGATACAATAATCACTACTCTTTTTCTCAGCCTATGTAACTCTTTGGACTTTTGCCCCACTGTTAGCACTGAAGTGCCTTGAGGCACATGGGTCACTGTTGGCGACACTGCAAATCTTGCTATAAATTTCAGACCGAGTCAAAACTAAACATGTTTTGGGTGGAGACCAGCGTATTGTTTGGACGAGCATAATGTAGCATTTTGACAAGTGTTGCAAGTATCTATAGCCATTGTGACAAAAACAAAAGGGAGAAAGTGCGCCCTATACTGGGAGCATCGCTAAAACCTTACAGCACCTGGTATTCCTAGGCAGTCTCCCATCCAAGTACTAACCAGGCCAGACCCAGCTTAGCTTCCGAGATCAGACGAGATCGGGCGATCTTCGGGTAGTATGGCCGTAAGCCGAGAGGCAACCCTCAGAATTCAATTTTTAAATGTGGCAAGTTGGTTGACAGGACCTTTCTGCAATGAGCTACACGTGTGTGATTCAATAATCACTGCTCTTTTTCTCAGCCTATGTATCTCTTTGGACTTTTGCCCCACTGTTAGCACTGAAGTGCCTTGAGGCACATGGGTCACTGTTGGCGACACTGCAAATCTTGCTATAAATTTCAGACCGAGTCAAAACTAAACAAACATGTTTTGGGTGGAGACCAGCGGTTTGTTTGGACGAGCATAATGTAGCGTTTTGACAAGTGTGGCAAGTATCTATAGCCATTGTGACAAAAACAAAAGCGAGAAAGTAAGCCTTATACTGGGAGCATCGCTAAATGCCTACAGCACCTGGTATTCCTAGGCAGTCTCCCATCCAAGTACTAACCAGGCCAGACCCAGCTTAGCTTCCGAGATCAGACGACATCGGGCGATCTTCGGGTAGTATGGCCGTAAGCCGAGAGGCAGTCCTCAGAATTCAATTTTTAAATGTGGCAAGCTGGTTGACAGGACCTTTCTGCAATGAGCTACACGTGTGTGATACAATAATCACTGCTCTTTTTCTCAGCCTATGTAACTCTTTGGACTTTTGCCCCACTGTTAGCACTGAAGTGCCTTGAGGCACATGGGTCACTGTTGGCGACACTGCAAATCTTGCTATAAATTTCAGACCGAGTCAAAACTAAACTTGTTTTGGGTGTAGAACAGCGTTTTGTTTGGACGAGCATAATGTAGCGTTTTGACAAGTGTGGCAAGTATCTATAGCCATTGTGAGAAAAACAAAAGGGAGAAAGTGCGCCCTATACTGGGAGCATCGCTAAAAGCCTACGGCACTTGGTATTCCTAGGCAGTCTCCCAACCAAGTACTAACCAGGCCAGACCCAGCTTAGCTTCCGAGATCAGACGAGATCGGGCGATCTTCAGGTAGTATGGCCGTAAGCCGAGACGCAGTCCTCAGAATTCAATTTTTAAATGTGGCAAGCTGGTTGACAGGACCTTTCTGCAATGAGCTACACGTGTGTGATACAATAATCACTGCTCTTTTTCTCAGCCTATGTAACTCTTTGGACTGTTGGCCCACTGTTAGCACTGAAGTGCCTTGAGGCACATGGGTGACTTTTGGCGACACTGCATATCTTGCTATAAATTTCAGACCGAGTCAAAACTAAACATGTTTTGGGTGGAGACCAGTGTTTTTTTTGGACGAGCATAAACGTAGCGTTTTGACAAGTGTGGCAAGTATCTATAGCCATTGTGACAAAAACAAAAGGGAGAAAGTGCGCCCTATACTGGGAGCATCGCTAAAAGCCTACAGCACCTGGTATTCCTAGGCAGTCTCCCATCCAAGTACTAACCAGGCCAGACCCAGCTTAGCTTCCAAGCTCAGACGAGATCGGGCGATCTTCGGGTAGTATGGCCGTAAGCTGAGACGCAGTCCTCAGACTTAAATTTTTAAATGTGGCAAGCTGGTTGACAGGACCTTTCTACAATGAGCTACACGTGTGTGATACAATAATCACTAATCTTTTTCTCAGCCTATGTAACTCTTTGGACTTTTGCCCCACTGTTAGCACTGAAGTGCCTTGAGGCACATGGGTCACTGTTGGCGACACTGCAAATCTTGCTATAAATTTCAGACCGAGTCAAAACTAAACATGTTTTGGGTGGAGACCAGCGTTTTGTTTGGACGAGCATAATGTAGCGTTTTGACAAGTGTGCCAAGTATCTATAGCCATTGTGACAAAAACAAAAGGGAGAAAGTGCGCCCTATACTGGGAGCATCGCTAAAAGCTTACAGCACCTGGTATTCCTAGGCAGTCTCCCATCCAAGTACTAACCAGGCCAGACCCAGCTTAGCTTCCGAGATCAGACGAGATCGGGCTATCTTCGGTTAGTATGGCCGTAAGCCGAGAGGCAGTCCTCAGAATTCAATTTTTAAATGTGGCAAGCTGGTTGACAGGACCTTTCTGCAATGAGCTACACGTGTGTGATACAATAATCACTGCTCTTTTTCTCAGCCTACGTAACTCTTTGGACTTTTGCCCCACTGTTAGCACTGAAGTGCCTTGAGGCACATGGGTCACTGTTGGCGACACTGCAAATCTTGCTATAAATTTCAGACCGAGTCAAAACTAAACAAACATGTTTTGGGTGGAGACCAGCGGTTTGTTTGGACGAGCATAATGTAGCGTTTTGACAAGTGTGGGAAGTATCTATAGCCATTGTGACAAAAACAAAAGGGAGAAAGTGCGCCCTATACTGGGAGCATCGCTAAAAGCCTACAGCACCTGGTATTCCTAGGCAGTCTCCCATCCAAGTACTAACCAGGCCAGACCCAGCTTAGCTTCCGAGATCAGACGAGATCGGGCGATCTTCGGGTAGTATGGCCGTAAGCCGAGAGGCAGTCCTCAGAATTCAATTTTTAAATGTGGCAAGCTGGTTGACAGGACCTTTCTGCAATGAGCTACACGTGTGTGATACAATAATCACTGCTCTTTTTCTCAGCCTATGTAACTCTTTGGACTTTTGCCCCACTGTTAGCACTGAAGTGCCTTGAGGCACATGGGTCACTGTTGGCGACACTGCAAATCTTGCTATAAATTTCAGACCGAGTCAAAACTAAACAAACATGTTTTGGGTGGAGACCAGCGGTTTGTTTGGACGAGCATAATGTAGCGTTTTGACAAGTGTGGCAAGTATCTCTAGCCATTGTGAAAAAAACAAAAGGGAGAAAGTGCGCCCTATACTGGTAGCATCGCTAAAAGCCTACAGCACCTGGTATTCCTAGGCAGTCTCCCAACCAAGTACTAACCAGGCCAGACCCAACTTAGCTTCCGAGATCAGACGAGATCGGGCGATCTTCGGGTAGTATGGCCGTAAGCCGAGAGGCAGTCCTCAGAATTCAATTTTTAAATGTGGCAAGCTGGTTGACAGGACCTTTCTGCAATGAGCTACACGTGTGTGATACAATAATCACTGCTCTTTTTCTCAGCCTATGTAACTCTTTGGACTTTTGCCCCACTGTTAGCACTGAAGTGCCTTGAGGCACATGGGTCACTGTTGGCGACACTGCAAATCTTGCAATAAATTTCAGACCGAGTCAAAACTAAACTTGTTTTGGGTGTAGAACAGCGTTTTGTTTGGACGAGCATAATGTAGCGTTTTGACAAGTGTGGCAAGTATCTATAGCCATTGTGAGAAAAACAAAAGGGAGAAAGTGCGCCCTATACTGGGAGCATCGCTAAAAGCTTACAGCACCTGGTATTCCTAGGCAGTCTCCCATCCAAGTACTAACCAGGCCAGACCCAGCTTAGCTTCCGAGATCAGACGAGATCGGGCTATCTTCGGTTAGTATGGCCGTAAGCCGAGAGGCAGTCCTCAGAATTCAATTTTTAAATGTGGCAAGCTGGTTGACAGGACCTTTCTGCAATGAGCTACACGTGTGTGATACAATAATCACTGCTCTTTTTCTCAGCCTATGTAACTCTTTGGACTTTTGCCCCACTGTTAGCACTGAAGTGCCTTGAGGCACATGGGTCACTGTTGGCGACACTGCAAATCTTGCTATAAATTTCAGACCGAGTCAAAACTAAACAAACATGTTTTGGGTGGAGACCAGCGGTTTGTTTGGACGAGCATAATGTAGCATTTTGACAAGTGTTGCAAGTATCTATAGCCATTGTGACAAAAACAAAAGGGAGAAAGTGCGCCCTATACTGGGAGCATCGCTAAAAGCCTACAGCACTTGGTATTCCTAGGCAGTCTCCCAACCAAGTACTAACCAGGTCAGACCCAGCTTAGCTTCCGAGATCAGACGAGATCGGGCGATCTTCGGGTAGTATGGCCGTAAGCCGAGACGCAGTCCTCATAATTCAATTTTTAAATGTGGCAAGCTGGTTGACAGGACCTTTCAGCAATGAGCTACACGTGTGTGATACAATAATCACTGCTCTTTTTCTCAATCTATGTAACTCTTTGGACTCTTGGCCCACTGTTAGCACTGAAGTGCCTATAGGCACATGGGTGACTTTTGGCGACACTGCATATCTTGCTATAAATTTCAGACCGAGTCAAAACTAAACAAACATGTTTTGGGTGGAGACCAGCGGTTTGTTTGGACGAGCATAATGTAGCGTTTTGACAAGTGTGGCAAGTATCTATAGCCATTGTGACAAAAACAAAAGGGAGAAAGTGCGCCCTATACTGGGAGCATCGCTAAAAGCCTACAGCACCTGGTATTCCTAGGCAGTCTCCCATCCAAGTACTAACCAGGCCAGACCCAGCTTAGCTTCCGAGCTCAGACGAGATCGGGCGATCTCCGGGTAGTATGGCCGTAAGCCGAGACGCAGTCCTCAGACTTCAATTTTTAAATGTGGGAAGCTGGTTGACAGGACCTTTCTGCAATGAGCTACACGTGTGTGATACAATAATCACTACTCTTTTTCTCAGCCTATGTAACTCTTTGGACTTTTGCCCCACTGTTAGCACTGAAGTGCCTTGAGGCACATGGGTCACTGTTGGCGACACTGCAAATCTTGCTATAAATTTCAGACCGAGTCAAAACTAAACATGTTTTGGGTGGAGACCAGCGTTTTGTTTGGACGAGCATAATGTAGCGTTTTGACAAGTGTGGCAAGTATCTATAGCCATTGTGACAAAAACAAAAGGGAGAAAGTGCGCCCTATACTGGGAGCATCGCTAAAACCTTACAGCACCTGGTATTCCTAGGCAGTCTCCCATCCAAGTACTAACCAGGCCAGACCCAGCTTAGCTTCCGAGATCAGACGAGATCGGGCGATCTTCGGGTAGTATGGCCGTAAGCCGAGAGGCAACCCTCAGAATTCAATTTTTAAATGTGGCAAGTTGGTTGACAGGACCTTTTTGCAATGAGCTACACGTGTGTGATTCAATAATCACTGCTCTTTTTCTCAGCCTATGTATCTCTTTGGACTTTTGCCCCACTGTTAGCACTGAAGTGCCTTGAGGCACATGGGTCACTGTTGGCGACACTGCAAATCTTGCTATAAATTTCAGACCGAGTCAAAACTAAACAAACATGTTTTGGGTGGAGACCAGCGGTTTGTTTGGACGAGCATAATGTAGCGTTTTGACAAGTGTGGCAAGTATCTATAGCCATTGTGACAAAAACAAAAGCGAGAAAGTAAGCCTTATACTGGGAGCATCGCTAAATGCCTACAGCACCTGGTATTCCTAGGCAGTCTCCCATCCAAGTACTAACCAGGCCAGACCCAGCTTAGCTTCCGAGATCAGACGAGATCGGGCTATCTTCGGGTAGTATGGCCGTAAGCCGAGAGGCAGTCCTCAGAATTCAATTTTTAAATGTGGCAAGCTGGTTGACAGGACCTTTCTGCAATGAGCTACACGTGTGTGATACAATAATCACTGCTCTTTTTCTCAGCCTATGTAACTCTTTGGACTTTTGCCCCACTGTTAGCACTGAAGTGCCTTGAGGCACATGGGTCACTGTTGGCGACACTGCAAATCTTGCTATAAATTTCAGACCGAGTCAAAACTAAACTTGTTTTGGGTGTAGAACAGCGTTTTGTTTGGACGAGCATAATGTAGCGTTTTGACAAGTGTGGCAAGTATCTATAGCCATTGTGAGAAAAACAAAAGGGAGAAAGTGCGCCCTATACTGGGAGCATCGCTAAAAGCCTACGGCACTTGGTATTCCTAGGCAGTCTCCCAACCAAGTACTAACCAGGCCAGACCCAGCTTAGCTTCCGAGATCAGACGAGATCGGGCGATCTTCAGGTAGTATGGCCGTAAGCCGAGACGCAGTCCTCAGAATTCAATTTTTAAATGTGGCAAGCTGGTTGACAGGACCTTTCTGCAATGAGCTACACGTGTGTGATACAATAATCACTGCTCTTTTTCTCAGCCTATGTAACTCTTTGGACTGTTGGCCCACTGTTAGCACTGAAGTGCCTTGAGGCACATGGGTGACTTTTGGCGACACTGCATATCTTGCTATAAATTTCAGACCGAGTCAAAACTAAACATGTTTTGGGTGGAGACCAGTGTTTTTTTTGGACGAGCATAAACGTAGCGTTTTGACAAGTGTGGCAAGTATCTATAGCCATTGTGACAAAAACAAAAGGGAGAAAGTGCGCCCTATACTGGGAGCATCGCTAAAAGCCTACAGCACCTGGTATTCCTAGGCAGTCTCCCATCCAAGTACTAACCAGGCCAGACCCAGCTTAGCTTCCAAGCTCAGACGAGATCGGGCGATCTTCGGGTAGTATGGCCGTAAGCCGAGACGCAGTCCTCAGACTTAAATTTTTAAATGTGGCAAGCTGGTTGACAGGACCTTTCTACAATGAGCTACACGTGTGTGATACAATAATCACTGCTCTTTTTCTCAGCCTACGTAACTCTTTGGACTTTTGCCCCACTGTTAGCACTGAAGTGCCTTGAGGCACATGGGTCACTGTTGGCGACACTGCAAATCTTGCTATAAATTTCAGACCGAGTCAAAACTAAACAAACATGTTTTGGGTGGAGACCAGCGGTTTGTTTGGACGAGCATAATGTAGCGTTTTGACAAGTGTGGGAAGTATCTATAGCCATTGTGACAAAAACAAAAGGGAGAAAGTGCGCCCTATACTGGGAGCATCGCTAAAAGCCTACAGCACCTGGTATTCCTAGGCAGTCTCCCATCCAAGTACTAACCAGGCCAGACCCAGCTTAGCTTCCGAGATCAGACGAGATCGGGCGATCTTCGGGTAGTATGGCCGTAAGCCGAGAGGCAGTCCTCAGAATTCAATTTTTAAATGTGGCAAGCTGGTTGACAGGACCTTTCTGCAATGAGCTACACGTGTGTGATACAATAATCACTGCTCTTTTTCTCAGCCTATGTAACTCTTTGGACTTTTGCCCCACTGTTAGCACTGAAGTGCCTTGAGGCACATGGGTCACTGTTGGCGACACTGCAAATCTTGCTATAAATTTCAGACCGAGTCAAAACTAAACAAACATGTTTTGGGTGGAGACCAGCGGTTTGTTTGGACGAGCATAATGTAGCGTTTTGACAAGTGTGGCAAGTATCTCTAGCCATTGTGAAAAAAACAAAAGGGAGAAAGTGCGCCCTATACTGGTAGCATCGCTAAAAGCCTACAGCACCTGGTATTCCTAGGCAGTCTCCCAACCAAGTACTAACCAGGCCAGACCCAACTTAGCTTCCGAGATCAGACGAGATCGGGCGATCTTCGGGTAGTATGGCCGTAAGCCGAGAGGCAGTCCTCAGAATTCAATTTTTAAATGTGGCAAGCTGGTTGACAGGACCTTTCTGCAATGAGCTACACGTGTGTGATACAATAATCACTGCTCTTTTTCTCAGCCTATGTAACTCTTTGGACTTTTGCCCCACTGTTAGCACTGAAGTGCCTTGAGGCACATGGGTCACTGTTGGCGACACTGCAAATCTTGCAATAAATTTCAGACCGAGTCAAAACTAAACTTGTTTTGGGTGTAGAACAGCGTTTTGTTTGGACGAGCATAATGTAGCGTTTTGACAAGTGTGGCAAGTATCTATAGCCATTGTGAGAAAAACAAAAGGGAGAAAGTGCGCCCTATACTGGGAGCATCGCTAAAAGCTTACAGCACCTGGTATTCCTAGGCAGTCTCCCATCCAAGTACTAACCAGGCCAGACCCAGCTTAGCTTCCGAGATCAGACGAGATCGGGCTATCTTCGGTTAGTATGGCCGTAAGCCGAGAGGCAGTCCTCAGAATTCAATTTTTAAATGTGGCAAGCTGGTTGACAGGACCTTTCTGCAATGAGCTACACGTGTGTGATACAATAATCACTGCTCTTTTTCTCAGCCTATGTAACTCTTTGGACTTTTGCCCCACTGTTAGCACTGAAGTGCCTTGAGGGACATGGGTCACTGTTGGCGACACTGCAAATCTTGCTATAAATTTCAGACCGAGTCAAAACTAAACAAACATGTTTTGGGTGGAGACCAGCGGTTTGTTTGGACGAGCATAATGTAGCGTTTTGACAAGTGTGGCAAGTATCTCTAGCCATTGTGAAAAAAACAAAAGGGAGAAAGTGCGCCCTATACTGGGAGCATCGCTAAAAGCCTACGGCACTTGGTATTCCTAGGCAGTCTCCCAAACAAGTACTAACCAGGCCAGACCCAACTTAGCTTCCGAGATCAGACGAGATCGGGCGATCTTCAGGTAGTATGGCCGTAAGCCGAGACGCAGTCCTCAGAATTCAATTTTTAAATGTGGCAAGCTGGTTGACAGGACCTTTCTGCAATGAGCTACACGTGTGTGATACAATAATCACTGCTCTTTTTCTCAGCCTATGTAACTCTTTGGACTGTTGGCCCACTGTTAGCACTGAAGTGCCTTGAGGCACATGGGTGACTTTTGGCGACACTGCATATCTTGCTATAAATTTCAGACCGAGTCAAAACTAAACATGTTTTGGGTGGAGACCAGTGTTTTTTTTGGACGAGCATAAACGTAGCGTTTTGACAAGTGTGGCAAGTATCTATAGCCATTGTGACAAAAACAAAAGGGAGAAAGTGCGCCCTATACTGGGAGCATCGCTAAAAGCCTACAGTACCTGGTATTCCTAGGCAGTCTCCCATCCAAGTACTAACCAGGCCAGACCCAGCTTAGCTTCCGAGCTCAGACGAGATCGGGCGATCTTCGGGTAGTATGGCCGTAAGCCGAGACGCAGTCCTCAGACTTCAATTTTTAAATGTGGCAAGCTGGTTGACAGGACCTTTCTACAATGAGCTACACGTGTGTGATACAATAATCACTACTCTTTTTCTCAGCCTATGTAACTCTTTGGACTTTTGCCCCACTGTTAGCACTGAAGTGCCTTGAGGCACATGGGTCACTGTTGGCGACACTGCAAATCTTGCTATAAATTTCAGACCGAGTCAAAACTAAACATGTTTTGGGTGGAGACCAGCGTTTTGTTTGGACGAGCATAATGTAGCGTTTTGACAAGTGTGGCAAGTATCTATAGCCATTGTGACAAAAACAAAAGGGAGAAAGTGCGCCCTATACTGGGAGCATCGCTAAAAGCTTACAGCACCTGGTATTCCTAGGCAGTCTCCCATCCAAGTACTAACCAGGCCAGACCCAGCTTAGCTTCCGAGATCAGACGAGATCGGGCGATCTTCGGGTAGTATGGCCGTAAGCCGAGAGGCAGTCCTCAGAATTCAATTTTTAAATGTGGCAAGCTGGTTGACAGGACCTTTCTGCAATGAGCTACACGTGTGTGATACAATAATCACTGCTCTTTTTCTCAGCCTATGTATCTCTTTGGACTTTTGCCCCACTGTTAGCACTGAAGTGCCTTGAGGCACATGGGTCACTGTTGGCGACACTGCAAATCTTGCTATAAATTTCAGACCGAGTCAAAACTAAACTTGTTTTGGGTGTAGAACAGCGTTTTGTTTGGATGAGCATAATGTAGCGTTTTGACAAGTGTGGCAAGTATCTCGAGCCATTGTGAAAAAAACAAAAGGGAGAAAGTGCGCCCTATACTGGTAGCATCGCTAAAAGCCTACAGCACCTGGTATTCCTAGGCAGTCTCCCAACCAAGTACTAACCAGGCCAGACCCAACTTAGCTTCCGAGATCAGACGAGATCGGGCGATCTTCGGGTAGTATGGCCGTAAGCCGAGAGGTAGTCCTCAGAATTCAATTTTTAAATGTGGCAAGCTGGTTGACAGGACCTTTCTGCAATGAGCTACACGTGTGTGATACAATAATCACTGCTCTTTTTCTCAGCCTATGTAACTCTTTGGACTTTTGCCCCACTGTTAGCACTGAAGTGCCTTGAGGCACATGGGTCACTGTTGGCGACACTGCAAATCTTGCTATAAATTTCAGACCGAGTCAAAACTAAACTTGTTTTGGGTGTAGAACAGCGTTTTGTTTGGACGAGCATAATGTAGCGTTTTGACAAGTGTGACAAGTATCTATAGCCATTGTGACAAAAACAAAAGGGAGAAAGTGCGCCCTATACTGGGAGCATCGCTAAAAGCCTACAGCACCTGGTATTCCTAGGCAGTCTCCCATCCAAGTACTAACCAGGCCAGACCCAGCTTAGCTTCCGAGATCAGACGAGATCGAGCGATCTTCGGGTAGTATGGCCGTAAGCTGAGAGGCAGTCCTCAGAATTCAATTTTTAAATGTGGCAAGCTGGTTGACAGGACCTTTCTGCAATGAGCTACACGTGTGTGATACAATAATCACTGCTCTTTTTCTCAGCCTATGTAACTCTTTGGACTTTTGCCCCACTGTTAGCACTGAAGTGCCTTGAGGCACATGGGTCACTGTTGGCGACACTGCAAATCTTGCTATAAATTTCAGACCGAGTCAAAACTAAACATGTTTTGGGTGGAGACCAGCGTTTTGTTTGGACGAGCATAATGTAGCGTTTTGACAAGTGTGGCAAGTATCTATAGCCATTGTGAGAAAAACAAAAGGGAGAAAGTGCGCCCTATACTGGGAGCATCGCTAAAAGCCTACGGCACTTGGTATTCCTAGGCAGTCTCCCAACCAAGTACTAACCAGGCCAGACCCAGCTTAGCTTCCGAGATCAGACGAGATCGGGAGATCTTCAGGTAGTATGGCCGTAAGCCGAGACGCAGTCCTCAGAATTCAATTTTTAAATGTGGCAAGCTGGTTGACAGGACCTTTCTGCAATGAGCTACACGTGTGTGATACAATAATCACTGCTCTTTTTCTCAGCCTATGTAACTCTTTGGACTCTTGGCCCACTGTTAGCACTGAAGTGCCTTGAGGCACATGGGTGACTTTTGGCGACACTGCATATCTTGCTATAAATTTCAGACCGATTCAAAACTAAACATGTTTTGGGTGGAAACCAGTGTTTTGTTTGGACGAGCATAAACATAGCGTTTTGACAAGTGTGGCAAGTATCTATAGCCATTGTGACAAAAACAAAAGGGAGAAAGTGCGCCCTATACTGGGAGCATCGCTAAAAGCCTACAGCACCTGGTATTCCTAGGCAGTCTCCCATCCAAGTACTAACCAGGCCAGACCCAGCTTAGCTTCCGAGATCAGACGAGATCGGGCGATCTTCGGGTAGTATGGCCGTAAGCCGAGAGGGAATCCTCAGAATTCAATTTTTAAATGTGGCAAGCTGGTTGACAGGACCTTTCTGCAATGAGCTACCCGTGTGTGATACAATAATCACTGCTCTTTTTCTCAGCCTATGTAACTCTTTGGACTTTTGCCCCACTGTTAGCACTGAAGTGCCTTGAGGCACATGGGTCACTGTTGGCGACACTGCAAATCTTGCTATAAATTTCAGACCGAGTCAAAACTAAACAAACATGTTTTGGGTGGAGACCAGCGGTTTGTTTGGACGAGCATAATGTAGCGTTTTGACAAGTGTGGCAAGTATCTATAGCCATTGTGAAAAAAACAAAAGGGAGAAAGTGCGCCCTATACTGGGAGCATCGCTAAAAGCCTACAGCACCTGGTATTCCTAAGCAGTCTCCCATCCAAGTACTAACCAGGCCAGACCCAGCTTAGCTTCCGAGATCAGACGAGATCGGGCGATCTTCGGGTAGTATGGCCGTAAGCCGAGAGGCAGTCCTCAGAATTCAATTTTTAAATGTGGCAAGCTGGTTGACAGGACCTTTCTGCAATGAAATACACGTGTGTGATACAATAATCACTGCTCTTTTTCTCAGCCTATGTAACTCTTTGGACTTTTGCCCCACTGTTAGCACTGAAGTGCCTTGAGGCACATGGGTCACTGTTGGCGACACTGCAAATCTTGCTATAAATTTCAGACCGAGTCAAAACTAAACATGTTTTGGGTGGAGACCAGTGTTTTGTTTTGACAAGCATAAACGTAGCGTTTTGACAAGTGTGGCAAGTATCTATAGCCATTGTGACAAAAACAAAAGGGAGAAAGTGCGCCCTATACTGGGAGCATCGCTAAAAGCCTACAGCACCTGGTATTCCTAGGCAGTCTCCCATCCAAGTACTAACCAGGACAGACCCAGCTTAGCTTCCGAGATCAGACGAGATCGGGCGATCTTCGGGTAGTATGGCCGTAAGCCGAGAGGCAGCCCTCAGAATTCAATTTTTAAATGTGGCAAGCTGGTTGACAGGACCTTTCTGCAATGAGCTACACGTGTGTGATACAATAATCACTGCTCTTTTTCTCAGCCTATGTAACTCTTTGGACTTTTGCCCCACTGTTAGCACCGAAGTGCCTTGAGGCACATGGGTCACTGTTGGCGACACTGCAAATCTTGCTATAAATTTCAGACCGAGTCAAAACTAAACATGTTTTGGGTGGAGACCAGCGTTTTGTTTGGACGAGCCTAATGTAGCGTTTTGAAAAGTGTGGCAAGTATCTATAGCCATCGTGAGAAAAACAAAAGGGAGAAAGTTCGCCCTATACTGGGAGCATCGCTAAAAGCCTACAGCACTTGGGATTCCTAGGTAGTCTCCCAACCAAGTACTAACCAGGCCAGACCCAGTTTAGCTTCCGAGATCAGACGAGATCGGGCGATCTTCGGGTAGTATGGCCGTAAGCCGAGACGCAGTCCTCAGAATTCAATCTTTAAACGTGGCAAGCTGGTTGACAGGACCTTTCTGCAATGAGCTACACGTGTGTGATACAATAATCACTGCTCTTTTTCTCAGCCTATGTATCTCTTTGGACTTTTGCCCCACTGTTAGCACTGAAGTGCCTTGAGGCACATGGGTCACTGTTGGCGACACTGCAAATCTTGCTATAAATTTCAGACCGAGTCAAAACTAAACAAACATGTTTTGGGTGGAGACCAGCGGTTTATTTGGACGAGCATAATGTAGCGTTTTGACAAGTGTGGCAAGTATCTCTAGCCATTGTGAAAAAAACAAAAGGGAGAAAGTGCGCCCTATACTGGTAGCATCGCTAAAAGCCTACAGCACCTGGTATTCCTAGGCAGTCTCCCAACCAAGCACTAACCAGGCCAGACCCAACTTAGCTTCCGAGATCAGACGAGATCGGGCGATCTTCGGGTAGTATGGCCGTAAGCCGAGAAGTAGTCCTCAGAATTCAATTTTTAAATGTGGCAAGCTGGTTGACAGGACCTTTCTGCAATGAGCTACACGTGTGTGATACAATAATCACTGCTCTTTTTCTCAGCCTATGTAACTCTTTGGACTTTTGCCCCACTGTTAGCACTGAAGTGCCTTGAGGCACATGGGTCACTGTTGGCGACACTGCAAATCTTGCTATAAATTTCAGACCGAGTCAAAACTAAACAAACATGTTTTGGGTGGAGACCAGCGGTTTGTTTGGACGAGCATAATGTAGCGTTTTGACAAGTGTGGCAAGTATCTCTAGCCATTGTGACAAAAACAAAAGGGAGAAAGTGCGCCCTATACTGGGAGCATCGCTAAAAGCCTACAGCACCTGGTATTCCTAGGCAGTCTCCCATCCAAGTACTAACCAGGCCAGACCCAGCTTAGCTTCCGAGCTCAGACGAGATCGGGCGATCTTCGGGTAGTATGGCCGTAAGCCGAGACGCAGTCCTCAGAATTAAATTTTTAAATGTGGCAAGCTGGTTGACAGGACCTTTCTGCAATTGGCTACACGTGTGTGATACAATAATCACTGCTCTTTTTCTCAGCCTATGTAACTCTTTGGACTTTTGCCCCACTGTTAGCACTGAAGTGCCTTGAGGCACATGGGTCACTGTTGGCGACACTGCAAATCTTGCTATAAATTTCAGACCGAGTCAAAACTAAACATGTTTTGGGTGGAGACCAGCCTTTTGTTTTGACGAGCATAATGTAGCGTTTTGACAAGTGTGGCAAGTATCTATAGCCATTGTGACAAAAACAAAAGGGAAAAAGTGCGCCCTATACTGGGAGCATCGCTAAAAGCCTACAGCACCTGGTATTCCTAGGCAGTCTCCCATCCAAGTACTAACCAGGCCAGACCCAGCTTAGCTTCAGAGCGCAGACGAGATCGGGCGATCTTCGGGTAGTATGGCCGTAAGCCGAGGCGCAGTCCTCAGACTTCAATTTTTAAATGTGGCAAGCTGGTTGACAGGACCTTTCTACAATGAGCTACACGTGTGTGATACAATAATCACTACTCTTTTTCTCAGCCTATGTAACTCTTTGGACTTTTGCCCCACTGTTAGCACTGAAGTGCCTTGAGGCACATGGGTCACTGTTGGCGACACTGCAAATCTTGCTATAAATTTCAGACCGAGTCAAAACTAAACATGTTTTGGGTGGAGACCAGCGTTTTGTTTGGACGAGCATAATGTAGCGTTTTGACAAGTGTGGCAAGTATCTATAGCCATTGTGACAAAAACAAAAGGGAGAAAGTGCGCCCTATACTGGGAGCATCGCTAAAAGCCTACAGCACCTGGTATTCCTAGGCAGTCTCCCATCCAAGTACTAACCAGGCCAGACCCAGCTTAGCTTCCGAGATCAGGCGATCTTCGGGTAGTATGGCCGTAAGCCGAGAGGGAGTCCTCAGAATTCAATTTTTAAATGTGGCAAGCTGGTTGACAGGACCTTTCTGCAATGAGCTACACGTGTGTGATACAATAATCACTGCTCTTTTTCTTAGCCTATGTAACTCTTTGGACTTTTGCCCCACTGTTAGCACTGAAGTGCCTTGAGGCACATGGGTCACTGTTGGCGACACTGCAAATCTTGCTATAAATGTCAGACCGAGTCAAAACTAAACAAACATGTTTTGGGTGGAGACCAGCGGTTTGTTTGGACGATCATAATGTAGCGTTTTGACAAGTGTGGCAAGTATCTATAGCCATTTTGACAAAAACAAAAGTGAGAAAGTGCGCCCTATACTGGGAGCATCGCTAAATGCCTACAGCACCTGGTATTCCTAGGCAGTCTCCCATCCAAGTACTAACCAGGCCAGACCCAGCTTAGCTTCCGAGATCAGACGAGATCGGGCGATCTTCGGGTAGTATGGCCGTAAGCCGAGAGGCAGTCCTCAGAATCCAATTTTTAAAAGTGGCAAGCTGGTTGACAGGACCTTTCTGCAATGAGCTACACGTGTGTGATACAATAATCACTGATCTTTTTCTCAGCCTATGTAACTCTTTGGACTTTTGCCCCACTGTTAGCACTGAAGTGCCTTGAGGCACATGGGTCACTGTTGGCGACACTGCAAATCTTGCTATAAATTTCAGACCGAGTCAAAACTAAACTTGTTTTGGGTGGAGACCAGCGTTTTGTTTGGACGAGCATAATGTAGCGTTTTGACAAGTGTGGCAAGTATCTATAGCCATTGTGACAAAAAAAAAAGGGAGAAAGTGCGCCCTATACTGGGAGCATCGCTAAAAGCCTACAGCACCTGGTATTCCTAGGCAGCCTCCCATCCAAGTACTAACCAGGCCAGACCCAGCTTAGCTTCCGAGATCAGACGAGATCGGGCGATCTTCGGGTAGTCTGGCCGTAAGCCGAGAGGGAGTCCTCAGAATTCAATTTTTAAATGTGGCAAGCTGGTTGACAGGACCTTTCTGCAATGAGCTACACGTGTGTGATACAATAATCACTGCTCTTTTTCTCAGCCTATGTAACTCTTTGGACTTTTGCCCCACTGTTAGCACTGAAGTGCCTTGAGGCACATGGGTCACTGTTGGCGACACTGCAAATCTTGCTATAAATTTCAGACCGAGTCAAAACTAAACTTGTTTTGGGTGGAGACCAACGTTTTGTTTGGACGAGCATAATGTAGCGTTTTGACAAGTGTGGCAAGTATCAATAGCCATTGTGACAAAAACAAAAGGGAGAAAGTGCGCCCTATACTGGGAGCATCGCTAAAAGCCTACAGCACCTGGTATTCCTAGGCAGTCTCCCAACCAAGTACTAACCAGGCCAGACCCAGCTTAGCTTCCGAGATCAGACGAGATCGGGCGATCTTCGGGTAGTATGGCAGTAAGCCGAGATGCAGTCCTCAGACTTCAATTTTTAAATGTGGCAAGCTGGTTGACAGGACCTTTCTACAATGAGCTACACGTGTGTGATACAATAATCACTACTCTTTTTCTCAGCCTATGTAACTCTTTGGACTTTTGCCCCACTGTTAGCACTGAAGTGCCTTGAGGCACATGGGTCACTGTTGGCGACACTGCAAATCTTGCTATAAATTTCAGACCGAGTCAAAACTAAACATGTTTTGGGTGGAGACCAGCGTTTTGTTTGGACGAGCATAATGTAGCGTTTTGACAAGTGTGGCAAGTATCTATAGCCATTGTGACAAAAACAAAAGGGAGAAAGTGCGCCCTATACTGGGAGCATCGCTAAAAACCTACAGCACCTGGTATTCCTAGGCAGTCTCCCATCCAAGTACTAAACAGGCCAGACCCAGCTTAGCTTCCGGCGAGCAAAAACCCGCCCGATCTTCGGGCCTGCGCTTCCGGCGCGGAGCGGCCCCCGCGCCGCGCTTTCCCCCGCGCCGCGTCGCCCGCGGACTCTCCACCGCGTCGGTTTTCGCGGAGAAGCGCGGGCGACCCCGGACCGCCGCGGCGGTTTCTCGTACCCGCCCCCGCATGCAAATTAGCCATGCGCTCGGTGTGTCGCCTCCAGGGAAGCCGCGCCCACCGCACGGCGGTATAGCTCGCCTGGTAGCGAGGAGCGCGGAGCGCGCCGACCGCGAAGGCGAGCGTTCGCGCCCCGGCCTCCTCACGATTAATCATTGCCAACAATACGTGTATATTGACTTATTAGTATATAAATAACTGTAGTTATAGAACTTCACGATTTTTCATGATTTATGGACATATTTAAATAAACCTATTAGTAACAACTGCCAAGAAAGAAATGCAAAAAATCATTACAATCAACATCACATGTTTAATTTCCACACATAAACTAAACTGTACAATGCAAAAGTCATGTACAAAGTATTTACAGAGTATTTTTTACAGCAGACATATAAGACAAGATGCAATAAAACTATACAATGCAAAAGTCATGTACAAAGTATTTACAGAGTATTCACAAGTATTTTTTAAAGGGACAATGCAAAAAACAGAGAGCTAAGTCATAAGGTTGGTTACAGAGGTGGTTTTGGTAAAATCTTCCGCAGCAACAACATAGAATGGGCGTATGGGTTGGGCACCACAGGGGTCTGTGGGTTGGGTACCACAGGGGTCTGTGGGTTGGGTACCACAGGGGTCTGTGGGTTGGGCACAGGGGTCTGTGGGTTGGGCACAGTAACAGCAGGTGGCTGGGTTGCTCTTGTGTGCTGGGCCTGCCTCTGTGGGTGACAAGATGAAGCAATCAGTAAAGAAGTTGAGGTAGTGCAGGTAAAAGGACGAGGGCAACAATCATAAACACTAGTACCTGTCTTTGTGTGTCCTGGCTCCTTTTCTCAGCCAACCACTCCTCCACCGAACGCCCCTGTGAACGTGCGCAAAAGGTCTCGTTTCTGTAGCGACTGTGGCCATATTCTTTCTTCTTTGGTTGCCCACAGAGTTTGCACTTGAATGTCTCGGTTCGCTTGGGAGGGGCATCCATAATACCACCTAGGCTAAGTGCCTTCTTTTTCCGATACCAGGCTGTTGAGTGTGGTATCCTGGGAGGAGGAGGAGGAGGAGGAGCAGCAGCAGCAGCAGAGGATGATAATGATGATGATGATGATGATGATGCAGGAGCAGCAGCAGCAGAGGATGATAATGATGATGATGGAGGAGCAGGAGCAGCAGCAGCAGAGGATGATGGAGGAGCAGCAAAGGATGATGACAATGGAGGAGCAGCAGCAGCAACAACAGCACGGTAGAGTTCTGGCACCACAGGCCCCCTTCGTGTGCAAGCCAGCCCAGATGTGTCAGCTGGGTGCTGAAAGTCGTGCGCGTCATGGGGTTGTGCGACGTCTACCATCAGTTCCCTGGCTGCAGGAAGGGACCGTGTCGTCGCTGCTGCACTTTGTGCTGGCACCGTCGCAACAACATCAGCAGTGGCCATGTCCTTACACCGCTTGTTGAACCTGTGTGTGTTTGTATATATACAGTGTATATGTATTAGCATTTCCACCAATAATCAGCACTGTGTCACGAAGCATTCATAGTATTATTACACAAGCGTTACCATTGAGTGAGCGTGCGGTGGTTGACCTCCAGGAGGCGAATGCTGCAGCCAGCAGCTTTGATGGCCCGGTTGCCGGACAGGTTCCCGCGAATGCGCGTGTAGTCCCGCATGATCAGTGACCATCGGCTCTGCCGGAACCCTGAAATGCGGTGCTCTTGGCTGTGGTGGCTCGACAGCTGAATGAAGACTGCCTCCATCAACCTGCTTGTGGCCGGGGAGTGCGCAACCTCGGTGCCCCGCCCGATGCACAAACTAGATGGAAAGAACACCAACATCACACTGATTAGTACACACGTTGAAAATAAATTGTCTTGCAAAATTATTTTGCGTACATACCGTTTTACACTGGCCACCCCTTCCAAGTGGTTTTGCCTGGAGACCCTGAAGCGTCCCTTGTTCAGCTTGGGAGCGTGGCGGGGGGGAAGGCTGGGAGGCGCTTTGTCTCCGTCTGTCAGCTTTTGCCAAAGTTCTATTATATGCCTCTCCTGCCGAGGCGGCACAAACATTTGGCGCCGCAGCGCAACAAGGGCGGTGGCCAAGCGACAGACATGCTGGTATCCGCCGTTCCCGTCTGGACCTAACACATCCTGTGTCAAAAAACAGATCTTTATATTACTCACAGTCAAAATCGTCAGGTAAGTCAAGAGAAAGATGACACTTACTTCTTCTTCTTCCTTCTCTTCTGCTGGCTCATCGTCGGGAGGCAGAGTCACGGAGGAGTGGCGGTCACCCGTATACTGCTCGATTCCCACTGGCTCGTCATCGTAACCCTCATCATCCTCGAGTTGGTCTTCGTCCTCCATGTCATCTGAGTCAGGCTTGTCCGGATCATCCACAACGTGGGACTGCAGCACGGCGCCAGTCTGGGCATACAGATACTGGATGCCAATAAGCTCTCCTGAACACAATTAGACATCAAATGAGACCGGAATGGATTTGTATGGCCACCGCAGCAGCAAAGCTGCCCCCCGCCCCCACGTTACCTGTGTACTTGCTCGCCGGGGTGTAATTGTCAACCAGCGTGAGACCCATGAGCTTTTGTGTCAGCTGCGCGAGTGCGTCTTGCAGGCCGGCGTCGTAACACTGCACCGTGACATCATCGGTCCCTTTCACCGCCGCTCTTCCTCGGCCCTCGTTCCACCTACACAGACCCTCCAGAAGGTAAACCTGGAAATGGCGCGCGTTGGCCAACGTACCTGCGGCATCGTAAAGAAGAAAGATGTTAGACACGTACGTCTGCAAAAGTGGCGGAGTATGTTCTTTTGGCATGAGCCCCAAAACCCACTGCTCTGCCATCCAGCTCCCTGAAGGGCATCTCCCCCATGCGCACGGCCTGAGAGCGAAGGGCGGCGACCATGTCTGGAAAGAGCTGTGCGTAAGACGCCAGTGCGGTTTTGTTGACCGCGAGAGGTGACCGGGAAGTGTCTCCGCTGGCACGCTCCTTTTGGTGCAACACCACGATGCTACAGGCGTACCCCACGTCATTCCCCAGCAGCCACTTGAAGGTTTGACCCCGGTACTGCCCGAACTGGAGTTTGCTCTCACTGAGCACCAGCTTGGGGCATCCGGGGTCTCCTCCAGACTGGCGGATGCGTGCCCGGGCTTCCTCTTTCACCTCCTCGCCTTTCTGCACCGCGCAGGCCACCAAGGACTTAGCTTCCTTCGCCACCTTGGCTGCCTTCGCCACCTTGGCTGCCTCCGCCGTACGCTCCAGGGTTAGCTCAGTGGCGAAGCCATGAAACACAAACAGTGGGCGAAAATCCATCTTGTGTTGTCCAAGGAAGCAATTGTCTGCCAAAACAAAGCATAAAGTCACATACATGTTGATAAACACTTTAATTATTGACGACAACAACAACAACAACAACAGTGGTAGTAGTAGTACCTGTATATGTAGCAACAGTAGTATTAGTACTAGTAGTAAACATTTAGCAGTAGTAGTAGTAGTAGTAATAGTAGTAGCAGCAGCTGTATATGTAGTAGCAGTAGTATTAGTAGTAAACAACATTGGTAGTAGTATTAGTAGTAATTGTATTTGTTTTACTAGTAGCAGTACTGTAGTAGCAATGTTATTGTAGTACTAGTATTACTTTTAGTAGTATAGCAGCAGTACAACAGTAGCAGTACTTGTAGTAGTAGTAGTATTTGTTATTGTAGTAGTATTACTTGTAGTATAGTAGCAGTACAACAATAGTAGTAGTAGTAGTAGTAGTAGTAGTAATTGTATTTGTTGTTGTAGTAGTACTTGTAGTAGTAGTATTTGTTATTGTAGTAGAAGTACTACTTGTAGTATAGTAGCAGTACAACAATAGTAGTAGTAGTAGTAGTAATTGTATTGTTGTTGTTGTTGTAGTAGTAGTAGTAGTAGTAGCAGCTAGCAATTGTATTTTTTGTAGTAGTGCATGTAGTAGAAGCAGTACTTGTAGTAGTAGTAGTAGTATTTGTTATTGTAGTAGTACAGTAGCAGTCACACAAGTAGTAGTAGTAGTAGTAGTAGTATATTAGGGAAAAAAAAAAGTTTGATGGGGATGGCGGCCATTTTAGCTTAGGATTTCTTTTGTTCTCCAAACAAACAAACAAAGTCATACTGTTCCTGCGCCGATTTAATCACAAATAACACGTCTGTTACATTTAACACGTTTGTTTAGTTTTACACACACACACACACGATTAAAACATGTTTTATTTGCGGTAATTGTTTAAATGTGTCGATTTCCCTCTTCTCCTCCTCATGTTAAAAGTGTTAGAACGCACACCACAACGTTAACGCTATTAATGTAAAAAGCCCAATACTTTCACACACTGAACGTTCACATTTTAAAGTAAAAACTTACCGTCGTCTTTGTCTGAATTTGAAGAGCTGCGTATATTCCTATCGAAGTGAAGAGGTGAAACAGACGCGCACCTCTAAGGGCGGATTCCACCCTTCTTTATGGGGCGGAGTCTAGAGGTCTAGACCAATCACAGCGTTTCTAAGCTTTTCCCACTTGGCTCAGTGAAAGCCAATCAGATGGCTCAAATTTAGAAAATGGAACAGAGACCATTCATCTCCGTCACTGTTGGCGACACTGCAAATCTTGCTATAAATTTCAGACCGAGTCAAAACTAAACATCTTTTGGGTGGAGACCAGCGTTTTGTTTGGACGAGCATAATGTAGCGTTTTGACAAGTGTGGCAAGTATCTATAGCCATTGTGACAAAAACAAAAGGGAGAAAGTGCGCCCTATACTGGGAGCATCGCTAAAAACCTACAGCACCTGGTATTCCTAGGCAGTCTCCCATCCAAGTACTAAACAGGCCAGACCCAGCTTAGCTTCCAAGATCAGACGAGATCGGGCGATCTTCGGGTAGTATGGCCGTAAGCCGAGAGGCAGTCCTCAGAATTCAATTTTTAAATGTGGCAAGCTGGTTGACAGGACCTTTCTGCAATGAGCTACACGTGTGAGATACAATAATCAAAGCTCTTTTTCTCAGCCTATGTATCTCTTTGGACTTTTGCCCCACTGTTAGCACTGACGTGCCTTGAGGCACATGGGTCACTGTTGGCGACACTGCAAATCTTGCTATAAATTTCAGACCGAGTCCAAACTAAACAAACATGTTTTGGGTGGAGACCAGCGGTTTGTTTGGACGAGCATAATGTAGCGTTTTGACAAGTGTGGCAAGTATCTCTAGCCATTGTGACAAAAACAAAAGGGAGAAAGTGCGCCCTATACTGGGAGCATCGCTAAAAGCCTACAGCACCTGGTATTCCTAGGCAGTCTCCCATCCAAGTACTAACCAGGCCAGACCCAGCTTAGCATCCGAGCTCAGACGAGATCGGGCGATCTTCGGGTAGTATGGCCGTAAGCCGAGACGCAGTCCTCAGACTTCAATTTTTAAATGTGGCAAGCTGGTTGACAGGACCTTTCTGCAATGAGCTACACGTGTGTGATACAATAATCACTGCTCTTTTTCTCAGCCTATGTAACTCTTTGGACTTTTGCCCCACTGTTAGCACTGAAGTGCCTTGAGGCACATGGGTCACTGTTGGCGACACTGCAAATCTTGCTATAAATTTCAGACCGAATCAAAACTAAACATTTTTTGGGTGGAGACCAGTGTTTTGTTTGGACAAGCATAAACGTAGCGTTTTGACAAGTGTGGCAAGTATCTATAGCCATTGTGACAAAAACAAAAGGGAGAAAGTGCGCCCTATACTGGGAGCATCGCTAAAAGCCTACAGCACCTGGTATTCCTAGGCAGTCTCCCATCCAAGTACTAACCAGGCCAGACCCAGCTTAGCTTCCGAGCTCAGACGAGATCGGGCGATCTTCGGGTAGTATGGCCGTAAGCCGAGACGCAGTCCTCAGACTTCAATTTTTAAATGTGAGAAGCTGGTTGACAGGACCTTTCTGCAATGAGCTACACGTGTGTGATACAATAATCACTACTCTTTTTCTCAGCCTATGTAACTCTTTGGACTTTTGCCCCACTGTTAGCACTGAAGTGCCTTGAGGCACATGGGTCACTGTTGGCGACACTGCAAATCTTGCTATAAATTTCAGAGCGAATCAAAACTAAACATTTTTTGGGTGGAGACCAGTGTTTTGTTTGGACAAGCATAAACGTAGCGTTTTGACAAGTGTGGCAAGTATCTATAGCCATTGTGACATAAACAAAAGGGAGAAAGTGCGCCCTATACTGGGAGCATCGCTAAAAGCCTACAGCACCTGGTATTCCTAGGCAGTCTCCCATCCAAGTACTAACCAGGCCAGACCCAGCTTAGCTTCCGAGCTCAGACGAGATCGGGCGATCTCCGGGTAGTATGGCCGTAAGCCGAGACGCAGTCCTCAGACTTCAATTTTTAAATGTGGGAAGCTGGTTGACAGGACCTTTCTGCAATGAGCTACACGTGTGTGATACAATAATCACTACTCTTTTTCTCAGCCTATGTAACTCTTTGGACTTTTGCCCCACTGTTAGCACTGAAGTGCCTTGAGGCACATGGGTCACTGTTGGCGACACTGCAAATCTTGCTATAAATTTCAGAGCGAATCAAAACTAAACATTTTTTGGGTGGAGACCAGTGTTTTGTTTGGACAAGCATAAACGTAGCGTTTTGACAAGTGTGGCAAGTATCTATAGCCATTGTGACAAAAACAAAAGGGAGAAAGTGCGCCCTATACTGGGAGCATCGCTAAAAGCCTACAGCACCTGGTATTCCTAGGCAGTCTCCCATCCAAGTACTAACCAGGCCAGACCCAGCTTAGCTTCCGAGCTCAGACGAGATCGGGCGATCTCCGGGTAGTATGGCCGTAAGCCGAGACGCAGTCCTCAGACTTCAATTTTTAAATGTGGGAAGCTGGTTGACAGGACCTTTCTGCAATGAGCTACACGTGTGTGATTCAATAATCACTGCTCTTTATCTCAGCCTATGTATCTCTTTGGACTTTTGCCCCACTGTTAGCACTGAAGTGCCTTGAGGCACATGGGTCACTGTTGGCGACACTGCAAATCTTGCTATAAATTTCAGACCGAGTCAAAACTAAACAAACATGTTTTGGGTGGAGACCAGCGGTTTGTTTGGACGAGCATAATGTAGCGTTTTGACAAGTGTGGCAAGTATCTATAGCCATTGTGACAAAAACAAAAGGGAGAAAGTGCGCCCTATACTGGGAGCATCGCTAAAAACCTACAGCACCTGGTATTCCTAGGCAGTCTCCCATCCAAGTACTAAACAGGCCAGACCCAGCTTAGCTTCCGAGATCAGACGAGATCGGGCGATCTTCGGGTAGTATGGCCGTAAGCCGAGAGGCAGTCCTCAGAATTCAATTTTTAAATGTGGCAAGCTGGTTGACAGGACCTTTCTGCAATGAGCTACACGTGTGAGATACAATAATCAAAGCTCTTTTTCTCAGCCTATGTATCTCTTTGGACTTTTGCCCCACTGTTAGCACTGACGTGCCTTGAGGCACATGGGTCACTGTTGGCGACACTGCAAATCTTGCTATAAATTTCAGACCGAGTCCAAACTAAAAAAACATGTTTTGGGTGGAGACCAGCGGTTTGTTTGGACGAGCATAATGTAGCGTTTTGACAAGTGTGGCAAGTATCTCTAGCCATTGTGACAAAAACAAAAGGGAGAAAGTGCGCCCTATACTGGGAGCATCGCTAAAAGCCTACAGCACCTGGTATTCCTAGGCAGTCTCCCATCCAAGTACTAACCAGGCCAGACCCAGCTTAGCATCCGAGCTCAGACGAGATCGGGCGATCTTCGGGTAGTATGGCCGTAAGCCGAGACGCAGTCCTCAGACTTCAATTTTTAAATGTGGCAAGCTGGTTGACAGGACCTTTCTGCAATGAGCTACACGTGTGTGATACAATAATCACTGCTCTTTTTCTCAGCCTATGTAACTCTTTGGACTTTTGCCCCACTGTTAGCACTGAAGTGCCTTGAGGCACATGGGTCACTGTTGGCGACACTGCAAATCTTGCTATAAATTTCAGACCGAATCAAAACTAAACATTTTTTGGGTGGAGACCAGTGTTTTGTTTGGACAAGCATAAACGTAGCGTTTTGACAAGTGTGGCAAGTATCTATAGCCATTGTGACAAAAACAAAAGGGAGAAAGTGCGCCCTATACTGGGAGCATCGCTAAAAGCCTACAGCACCTGGTATTCCTAGGCAGTCTCCCATCCAAGTACTAACCAGGCCAGACCCAGCTTAGCTTCCGAGCTCAGACGAGATCGGGCGATCTTCGGGTAGTATGGCCGTAAGCCGAGACGCAGTCCTCAGACTTCAATTTTTAAATGTGGCAAGCTGGTTGACAGGACCTTTCTGCAATGAGCTACACGTGTGTGATACAATAATCACTACTCTTTTTCTCAGCCTATGTAACTCTTTGGACTTTTGCCCCACTGTTAGCACTGAAGTGCCTTGAGGCACATGGGTCACTGTTGGCGACACTGCAAATCTTGCTATAAATTTCAGACCGAGTCAAAACTAAACATGTTTTGGGTGGAGACCAGCGTTTTGTTTGGACGAGCATAATGTAGCGTTTTGAATAGTGTGGCAAGTATCTATAGCCATTGTGACAAAAACAAAAGGGAGAAAGTGCGCCCTATACTGGGAGCATCGCTAAACGCTTACAGGACCTGGTATTCCTAGGCAGTCTCCCATCCAAGTACTAACCAGGCCAGACCCAGCTTAGCTTCCGAGATCAGATGAGATCGGGCGATCTTCGGGTAGTATGGCCGTAAGCCGAGAGGCAGTCCTCAGAATTCAATTTTTAAATGTGGCAAGCTGGTTGACAGGACCTTTCTGCAATGAGCTACACGTGTGAGATACAATAATCAAAGCTCTTTTTCTCAGCCTATGTATCTCTTTGGACTTTTGCCCCACTGTTAGCACTGACGTGCCTTGAGGCACATGGGTCACTGTTGGCGACACTGCAAATCTTGCTATAAATTTCAGACCGAGTCCAAACTAAACAAACATGTTTTGGGTGGAGACCAGCGGTTTGTTTGGACGAGCATAATGTAGCGTTTTGACAAGTGTGGCAAGTATCTCTAGCCATTGTGACAAAAACAAAAGGGAGAAAGTGCGCCCTATACTGGGAGCATCGCTAAAAGCCTACAGCACCTGGTATTCCTAGGCAGTCTCCCATCCAAGTACTAACCAGGCCAGACCCAGCTTAGCATCCGAGCTCAGACGAGATCGGGCGATCTTCGGGTAGTATGGCCGTAAGCCGAGACGCAGTCCTCAGACTTCAAATTTTAAATGTGGCAAGCTGGTTGACAGGACCTTTCTGCAATGAGCTACACGTGTGTGATACAATAATCACTGCTCTTTTTCTCAGCCTATGTAACTCTTTGGACTTTTGCCCCACTGTTAGCACTGAAGTGCCTTGAGGCACATGGGTCACTGTTGGCGACACTGCAAATCTTGCTATAAATTTCAGACCGAATCAAAACTAAACATTTTTTGGGTGGAGACCAGTGTTTTGTTTGGACAAGCATAAACGTAGCGTTTTGACAAGTGTGGCAAGTATCTATAGCCATTGTGACAAAAACAAAAGGGAGAAAGTGCGCCCTATACTGGGAGCATCGCTAAAAGCCTACAGCACCTGGTATTCCTAGGCAGTCTCCCATCCAAGTACTAACCAGGCCAGACCCAGCTTAGCATCCGAGCTCAGACGAGATCGGGCGATCTTCGGGTAGTATGGCCGTAAGCCGAGACGCAGTCCTCAGACTTCAATTTTTAAATGTGGCAAGCTGGTTGACAGGACCTTTCTGCAATGAGCTACACGTGTGTGATACAATAATCACTGCTCTTTTTCTCAGCCTATGTAACTCTTTGGACTTTTGCCCCACTGTTAGCACTGAAGTGCCTTGAGGCACATGGGTCACTGTTGGCGACACTGCAAATCTTGCTATAAATTTCAGACCGAATCAAAACTAAACATTTTTTGGGTGGAGACCAGTGTTTTGTTTGGACAAGCATAAACGTAGCGTTTTGACAAGTGTGGCAAGTATCTATAGCCATTGTGACAAAAACAAAAGGGAGAAAGTGCGCCCTATACTGGGAGCATCGCTAAAAGCCTACAGCACCTGGTATTCCTAGGCAGTCTCCCATCCAAGTACTAACCAGGCCAGACCCAGCTTAGCTTCCGAGCTCAGACGAGATCGGGCGATCTTCGGGTAGTATGGCCGTAAGCCGAGATGCAGTCCTCAGACTTCAATTTTTAAATGTGAGAAGCTGGTTGACAGGACCTTTCTGCAATGAGCTACACGTGTGTGATACAATAATCACTACTCTTTTTCTCAGCCTATGTAACTCTTTGGACTTTTGCCCCACTGTTAGCACTGAAGTGCCTTGAGGCACATGGGTCACTGTTGGCGACACTGCAAATCTTGCTATAAATTTCAGAGCGAATCAAAACTAAACATTTTTTGGGTGGAGACCAGTGTTTTGTTTGGACAAGCATAAACGTAGCGTTTTGACAAGTGTGGCAAGTATCTATAGCCATTGTGACATAAACAAAAGGGAGAAAGTGCGCCCTATACTGGGAGCATCGCTAAAAGCCTACAGCACCTGGTATTCCTAGGCAGTCTCCCATCCAAGTACTAACCAGGCCAGACCCAGCTTAGCTTCCGAGCTCAGACGAGATCGGGCGATCTCCGGGTAGTATGGCCGTAAGCCGAGACGCAGTCCTCAGACTTCAATTTTTAAATGTGGGAAGCTGGTTGACAGGACCTTTCTGCAATGAGCTACACGTGTGTGATACAATAATCACTACTCTTTTTCTCAGCCTATGTAACTCTTTGGACTTTTGCCCCACTGTTAGCACTGAAGTGCCTTGAGGCACATGGGTCACTGTTGGCGACACTGCAAATCTTGCTATAAATTTCAGAGCGAATCAAAACTAAACATTTTTTGGGTGGAGACCAGTGTTTTGTTTGGACAAGCATAAACGTAGCGTTTTGACAAGTGTGGCAAGTATCTATAGCCATTGTGACAAAAACAAAAGGGAGAAAGTGCGCCCTATACTGGGAGCATCGCTAAAAACCTACAGCACCTGGTATTCCTAGGCAGTCTCCCATCCAAGTACTAAACAGGCCAGACCCAGCTTAGCTTCCGAGATCAGACGAGATCGGGCGATCTTCGGGTAGTATGGCCGTAAGCCGAGAGGCAGTCCTCAGAATTCAATTTTTAAATGTGGCAAGCTGGTTGACAGGACCTTTCTGCAATGAGCTACACGTGTGAGATACAATAATCAAAGCTCTTTTTCTCAGCCTATGTATCTCTTTGGACTTTTGCCCCACTGTTAGCACTGACGTGCCTTGAGGCACATGGGTCACTGTTGGCGACACTGCAAATCTTGCTATAAATTTCAGACCGAGTCCAAACTAAACAAACATGTTTTGGGTGGAGACCAGCGGTTTGTTTGGATGAGCATAATGTAGCGTTTTGACAAGTGTGGCAAGTATCTCTAGCCATTGTGACAAAAACAAAAGGGAGAAAGTGCGCCCTATACTGGGAGCATCGCTAAAAGCCTACAGCACCTGGTATTCCTAGGCAGTCTCCCATCCAAGTACTAACCAGGCCAGACCCAGCTTAGCATCCGAGCTCAGACGAGATCGGGCGATCTTCGGGTAGTATGGCCGTAAGCCGAGACGCAGTCCTCAGACTTCAATTTTTAAATGTGGCAAGCTGGTTGACAGGACCTTTCTGCAATGAGCTACACGTGTGTGATACAATAATCACTGCTCTTTTTCTCAGCCTATGTAACTCTTTGGACTTTTGCCCCACTGTTAGCACTGAAGTGCCTTGAGGCACATGGGTCACTGTTGGCGACACTGCAAATCTTGCTATAAATTTCAGACCGAATCAAAACTAAACATTTTTTGGGTGGAGACCAGTGTTTTGTTTGGACAAGCATAAACGTAGCGTTTTGACAAGTGTGGCAAGTATCTATAGCCATTGTGACAAAAACAAAAGGGAGAAAGTGCGCCCTATACTGGGAGCATCGCTAAAAGCCTACAGCACCTGGTATTCCTAGGCAGTCTCCCATCCAAGTACTAACCAGGCCAGACCCAGCTTAGCTTCCGAGCTCAGACGAGATCGGGCGATCTTCGGGTAGTATGGCCTTAAGCCGAGACGCAGTCCTCAGACTTCAATTTTTAAATGTGGGAAGCTGGTTGACAGGACCTTTCTGCAATGAGCTACACGTGTGTGATACAATAATCACTACTCTTTTTCTCAGCCTATGTAACTCTTTGGACTTTTGCCCCACTGTTAGCACTGAAGTGCCTTGAGGCACATGGGTCACTGTTGGCGACACTGCAAATCTTGCTATAAATTTCAGACCGAGTCAAAACTAAACATGTTTTGGGTGGAGACCAGCGTTTTGTTTGGACGAGCATAATGTAGCGTTTTGAATAGTGTGGCAAGTATCTATAGCCATTGTGACAAAAACAAAAGGGAGAAAGTGCGCCCTATACTGGGAGCATCGCTAAACGCTTACAGGACCTGGTATTCCTAGGCAGTCTCCCATCCAAGTACTAACCAGGCCAGACCCAGCTTAGCTTCCGAGATCAGATGAGATCGGGCGATCTTCGGGTAGTATGGCCGTAAGCCGAGAGGCAGTCCTCAGAATTCAATTTTTAAATGTGGCAAGCTGGTTGACAGGACCTTTCTGCAATGAGCTACACGTGTGAGATACAATAATCAAAGCTCTTTTTCTCAGCCTATGTATCTCTTTGGACTTTTGCCCCACTGTTAGCACTGACGTGCCTTGAGGCACATGGGTCACTGTTGGCGACACTGCAAATCTTGCTATAAATTTCAGACCGAGTCCAAACTAAACAAACATGTTTTGGGTGGAGACCAGCGGTTTGTTTGGACGAGCATAATGTAGCGTTTTGACAAGTGTGGCAAGTATCTCTAGCCATTGTGACAAAAACAAAAGGGAGAAAGTGCGCCCTATACTGGGAGCATCGCTAAAAGCCTACAGCACCTGGTATTCCTAGGCAGTCTCCCATCCAAGTACTAACCAGGCCAGACCCAGCTTAGCTTCCGAGATCAGACGAGATCGGGCGATCTTCGGGTAGTATGGCCGTAAGCCGAGAGGCAGTCCTCAGAATTCAATTTTTAAATGTGGCAAGCTGGTTGACAGGACCTTTCTGCAATGAGCTACACGTGTGTGATACAATAATCACTGCTCTTTTTCTCAGCCTATGTATCTCTTTGGACTTTTGCCCCACTGTTAGCACTGAAGTGCCTTGAGGCACATGGGTCACTGTTGGCGACACTGCAAATCTTGCTATAAATTTCAGACCGAGTCAAAACTAAACAAACATGTTTTGGGTGGAGACCAGCGGTTTGTTTGGACGAGCATAATGTAGCGTTTTGACAAGTGTGGCAAGTATCTCTAGCCATTGTGAAAAAAACAAAAGGGAGAAAGTGCGCCCTATACTGGTAGCATCGCTAAAAGCCTACAGCACCTGGTATTCCTAGGCAGTCTCCCAACCAAGTACTAACCAGGCCAGACCCAACTTAGCTTCCGAGATCAGACGAGATCGGGCGATCTTCGGGTAGTATGGCCGTAAGCCGAGAGGCAGTCCTCAGAATTCAATTTTTAAATGTGGCAAGCTGGTTGACAGGACCTTTCTGCAATGAGCTACACGTGTGTGATACAATAATGACTGCTCTTTTTCTCAGCCTATGTAACTCTTTGGACTTTTGCCCCACTGTTAGCACTGAAGTGCCTTGAGGCACATGGGTCACTGTTGGCGACACTGCAAATCTTGCTATAAATTTCAGACCGAGTCAAAACTAAACTCTTTTTGGGTGGAGACCAACGTTTTGTTTGGACGAGCATAATGTAGCGTTTTGACAAGTGTGGCAAGTATCAATAGCCATTGTGACAAAAACAAAAGGGAGAAAGTGCGCCCTATACTGGGAGCATCGATAAAAGCCTACAGCACCTGGTATTCCTAGGCAGTCTCCCAACCAAGTACTAACCAGGCCAGACCCAGCTTAGCTTCCGAGATCAGACGAGATCGGGCGATCTTCGGGTAGTATGGCAGTAAGCCGAGACGCAGTCCTCAGACTTCAATTTTTAAATGTGGCAAGCTGGTTGACAGGACCTTTCTACAATGAGCTACACGTGTGTGATACAATAATCACTACTCTTTTTCTCAGCCTATGTAACTCTTTGGACTTTTGCCCCACTGTTAGCACTGAAGTGCCTTGAGGCACATGGGTCACTGTTGGCGACACTGCAAATCTTGCTATAAATTTCAGACCGAGTCAAAACTAAACATGTTTTGGGTGGAGACCAGCGTTTTGTTTGGACGGGCATAATGTAGCGTTTTGACAAGTGTGGCAAGTATCTATAGCCATTGTGACAAAAACAAAAGGGAGAAAGTGCGCCCTATACTGGGAGCATCGCTAAAAACCTACAGCACCTGGTATTCCTAGGCAGTCTCCCATCCAAGTACTAAACAGGCCAGACCCAGCTTAGCTTCCGAGATCAGACGAGATCGGGCGATCTTTGGGTAGTATGGCCTTAAGCCGAGAGGCAGTCCTCAGAATTCAATTTTTAAATGTGGCAAGCTGGTTGACAGGACCTTTCTGCAATGAGCTACACGTGTGAGATACAATAATCAAAGCTCTTTTTCTCAGCCTATGTATCTCTTTGGACTTTTGCCCCACTGTTAGCACTGACGTGCCTTGAGGCACATGGGTCACTGTTGGCGACACTGCAAATCTTGCTATAAATTTCAGACCGAGTCCAAACTAAACAAACATGTTTTGGGTGGAGACCAGCGGTTTGTTTGGACGAGCATAATGTAGCGTTTTGACAAGTGTGGCAAGTATCTCTAGCCATTGTGACAAAAACAAAAGGGAGAAAGTGCGCCCTATACTGGGAGCATCGCTAAAAGCCTACAGCACCTGGTATTCCTAGGCAGTCTCCCATCCAAGTACTAACCAGGCCAGACCCAGCTTAGCATCCGAGCTCAGACGAGATCGGGCGATCTTCGGGTAGTATGGCCGTAAGCCGAGACGCAGTCCTCAGACTTCAATTTTTAAATGTGGCAAGCTGGTTGACAGGACCTTTCTGCAATGAGCTACACGTGTGTGATACAATAATCACTGCTCTTTTTCTCAGCCTATGTAACTCTTTGGACTTTTGCCCCACTGTTAGCACTGAAGTGCCTTGAGGCACATGGGTCACTGTTGGCGACACTGCAAATCTTGCTATAAATTTCAGACCGAATCAAAACTAAACATTTTTTGGGTGGAGACCAGTGTTTTGTTTGGACAAGCATAAACGTAGCGTTTTGACAAGTGTGGCAAGTATCTATAGCCATTGTGACAAAAACAAAAGGGAGAAAGTGCGCCCTATACTGGGAGCATCGCTAAAAGCCTACAGCACCTGGTATTCCTAGGCAGTCTCCCATCCAAGTACTAACCAGGCCAGACCCAGCTTAGCTTCCGAGCTCAGACGAGATCGGGCGATCTTCGGGTAGTATGGCCGTAAGCCGAGACGCAGTCCTCAGACTTCAATTTTTAAATGTGGGAAGCTGGTTGACAGGACCTTTCTGCAATGAGCTACACGTGTGTGATACAATAATCACTACTCTTTTTCTCAGCCTATGTAACTCTTTGGACTTTTGCCCCACTGTTAGCACTGAAGTGCCTTGAGGCACATGGGTCACTGTTGGCGACACTGCAAATCTTGCTATAAATTTCAGACCGAGTCAAAACTAAACATGTTTTGGGTGGAGACCAGCGTTTTGTTTGGACGAGCATAATGTAGCGTTTTGAATAGTGTGGCAAGTATCTATAGCCATTGTGACAAAAACAAAAGGGAGAAAGTGCGCCCTATACCGGGAGCATCGCTAAACGCTTACAGGACCTGGTATTCCTAGGCAGTCTCCCATCCAAGTACTAACCAGGCCAGACCCAGCTTAGCTTCCGAGATCAGATGAGATCGGGCGATCTTCGGGTAGTATGGCCGTAAGCCGAGAGGCAGTCTTTAGAATTCAATTTCTAAATGTGGCAAGCTGGTTGACAGGACCTTTCTGCAATGAGCTACACGTGTGTGATACAATAATCACTGCTCTTTTTCTCAGCCTATGTATCTCTTTGGACTTTTGCCCCACTGTTAGCACTGAAGTGCCTTGAG